>NC_089796.1:6185000-6197500 GCF_040412425.1 Macrobrachium rosenbergii | reverse complement strand
CTCGCTAAACTTGTCATCATGCCAATGCCGCATATATATTATATATCTCTTCTCTCGAAGAAGAGATGGATTCGAACGACGACAGAAAACACGGAATGACGTGTTCAAAGGCTCTCGTGCGGAAAGGCTTCCCTTGCAGTATCCATCACCTTCGTTTTCATGCTAATTGTATGTGTGCTGTATAGAACACATATACTATATATATATATATATATATATATATATATATATATATATATATATATATATATATATATATATATATATATATATATATATATATATATATATAACATATATATGTATATTTATATATATATATATATATATATATATATATAATATATATATATATATATATACATACAGAGAGAGAGAGAGAGAGAGAGAGAAGGGCAGTGGAGAAACAAATATTTAAAGCTGCAGTTATTTTCTTTTATAATTAATATCGTTGTCGTTGTGATATTTTAAGAACCTGTTAATTTTATCTCCGTTATTAAAAATAGTAGTGAAATCAAGCTGACCTATCTTCCTGAACTTCGTACTATCATTGAACATACTTTCAACCTTTTATCATAATAATCAGACTTACTTAAAATGGCGACACCTTTACCCTTGTCTGGTTGAACTTAACTGAACTGAATACAGAATTTAGGTCAAAGGCCAATCACTGGGACCAATGAGGTCATTCAGCGCTGAAACGGAAACTGACAGTAAAATTTGAAGGTGACCTTGCCTGGTCGAGTAATGACCGGAGTATTAATTTTACCCAGCGTTTTTAATATTGAGGTCTTTTCTGGTTAAAAATGGAGTCCAGTGAGTGAATAGAATACAGAACGCAGGCCAAAGGCCAAGCGCTGGGACCTATGAGGTCATTCAGAGCTGAAACGGAAACTGAGATTAGAAAGGTTTGAAAGGTGTAACAGGAGGAAAACCTCGCAGCTGCACTATGCAACAATTGTTAGGAGAGGGTGGATAGCAAGACGGAAGAAAGCGAATATGAATGGGGGTACAGTAAAAGGAATAGAATGGGTTGCAGCTGGGGGCTGAAAGGACTCTGCAAAAAACCTTAAGTAATGCTTACAGTGCACCGAATGAGGTGCACTGATGGTACTAACCGCGCCCCCCCCCCTCCCCGCCCTACAGGATTAATAGTTTGTTAAAAGTGTCTTGTTTTAATACCTGTATTCTACAACGTAAACCAGAAATACCCGAGACAAACCCAGTATTTTTTAGTCGAGAAAAAACCACTTCTAAATGACCGTAAAATTGTTCGAAGGAAGGTCTGTAGAAGGGCAAACCGGAATCCAAACCAAGTGACAACAAAAAAAGCTTCCATTCTTTATAATGCATAATATTAGATCAATTGAAGACAGTTTTATTATTGTTTTTAAATTTGGGAATAGTGGCACCAAGTTTAAATCATTTCCCCTCATGAGTTTCCTGGGTATTAAAAACAAAGCCTTCCATATTTTTATTAAATATCTACAAATAAGAGAGTCATTAAAAGAAAGTTTATCTATTATAGCTTTAGATATAGTATCTATCGTAGTAGTTCGTTTGATGCTACTTTGGCTAGTTATCTACGCGTCACCTCCGAAGTGCTAGTACTAAACATGGCGGAAGCCATGTTTTTTGTGGTTTTAATAACGGATGACTTTAACAAGTTTTTACATATATATATATATATATATATATATATATATATATATATATATATATATATATATATATACGATATAACAACGACAAGCTTAAGTCCTTTTAAGATTTAGTCTAGAACAGTCCGCACGTTTTCCCTTGAAGCACAATCGGTAGTCACTATACACAAACGCGTAAGTTCTTTAAAGTTGCCTGAATTCGAAAGACCTTTACGAACAATACAGAAATTATAACAAAAGCATTTGCATTGAGAGCACACGTACAATAGGGAATAAGTTCAATAAGAAGTAAGTTAAAAGAATGTGAATAATCTGAATAAAAAAATATTTGGAAATACGCGATTTTATTTCATAATCTTTTACGACAAGATTCTACATGGGTTAGGAGCATTCCGAAATGTGCCTCTGGGCTTTAGGCGAAAAAATAAATACGAAACTATCTAGTCCCTTGTATCGGTTTGTTAAGAGATAGGTTAAATAAAAAATTTTAAACCTATATATGTTTCTATCCCCCCCCGTCTTAATATTTAAATAAAAAAATATATGTAAACAAAAAGCTGGAAAACTTCGCCTTTCCCTTTTAAATGGAAAAATATAAATTCTTTAAAAATACATATATACAGTTATAAAAAAATATAAAAATCTGCCTCAGTCCGTTGAGAGGAAAAAGGAAAACGCGCCTTCCCTCGGGACTAAGATTACATTACTCAGGGTAATCAGGAAAGAAGCGAGAACTTCCAGGGTCTCGAGGTGGATGGGAGGAAGTTTTCTATCTCCCGGACGCGTTTTCCCGAGATGTAACCGAGTACCGAGACCTTTCCCTGAAAAAAGCGGGACGCCATATCTTAAAAACTAACCACAGATTTTTCTTGAAAATAATCTCATTATGTACCCCACCCCCAACATTATTACCAATGAATTAATTGTCACAACCCAACCTATCCTAACCTAACCTAGGGGAATGGCAAAAAAAACCGGGGCTTGTGCAATACTATCATCTCAGGAATTTATTTCCCGGACTCTCAAGACAATGAAGACGATGTGCGTAAAATCAACTGAATTTTACGGTACAAAATCCCACAGTTCTCGACAGCAATGCCAAAGGAATAGTCACAAAACTGCCGAGAGAGAGAGAGAGAGAGAGAGAGAGAGAGAGAGAGAGAGAGAGAGAGACTGAAAGCTTTTGATTTAGGTGTATTCAGCAGAGCAATGGCAAGTTCCAATAACTTTTTTTACCTACGGACAATGCTAACAAAAATCAAATATAAACATATGAAATACCTAAGGCGTCTGTTGAATACCTTATCGAATTGAATATAGAATTTAGACCAAAGGCCAAGCACTGGGACCTATGAGATCATTCAGCGCTGAAACGGTAATTGGCAGTAAAAGGTTTGAAAGATGTAACAGGAGGAAAACCTCGCAGTTACACTATGAATCAACTGTTAGGAGAGGGTGGAAAGTCAGATGGAAGAAAGAGAATATGAAAGGAGGAACAGTAAAAGGAAAGAAAGGGGCTAGGGGCGGAAGGACGCTGCAAGAACCTTAAACCCCTACAGTGCACCGAAAATGCACTGACTTACCTCCCTACGGAAAATACCTTACCTCAAAATTACAGTCAAGATAGTCTTTCCAAATATACTCTGGGTTCTTTTTGTGTCTAATAAATCCGGGGGTGACTTTTTATAGCCTACCCATGAAGGAGCGAAAACCACTATAATTAATAATTTCTCAAATGTACAGAGAGGCAATAAATACATGAGAATCGTACGACCGTATTTGCAATTTTTCAAGTTAGTGAACGAAAGCTACACGAAAACACATAAAAACAGAAAAAAAAAAAGGTGTGGGTTTTCGTGGCAAACGTGACCAAATCTATTTATAACTGATGATGGCATGCCACTGCTCATTAAAGCAGCGAGAATCTACTTTGAGCAGCGATCGATAGCTGACCACAGAGCCGCATTCCTGGTATACATAAATATGATCAGTGAAAGATCATAGCGTCAGCACCACTATGATCTTTGGCTTGGCCAGAGTACAAATGACAGCTAACTGCTTTTTGGAGCAAGAGCACGTGATGATGATAATGATGATGATTATTACTATTATTATTATTCGGAAGATGAACCCTATTCATAAGCACAAGCCCACAGGGACCACTGACTTGAAATTCAAGCTTCCAAAGAACATGGTGTTCACTGAAAAGAAGTAACAGAAGGTAACAGGAAATACAGAAAAATACATTAACATATTAATAAATAAATAGATAAAAATGTAATTAATTATAAAATACGAGGGGGAATTGTTTTAGATTAATGACGATTGCATCTTCGCTTGAACTTTTGAGGTTCCAGTTGCACAAGATCCACAGGAATAAGGGAACTTTGGAACTGAAAAGTTCGGCAGCGAGGCACATTTACTGAATATTGGTGCCTCTGCTGTTGTTCAGCATTTCTCGAGATTTTAACTTGGTGAAAATGAAGAGTCATTCGACCACTAATTCAAGATGTATACGTAATTTGAAAAAAAAAAACTATTAAATATTCTCTTTCAGGTAGCACAAATATCCCTTTAGATGAGATGGCACTGAAAGGTGACACCTTTCTGTTACTATGCAGTGTATTAACAAAAACAAAAAGAGCGTGAGGCTGCAAGCCTACTGACCCTGCCCCCTTCGTGTCGATATACAAACAAGTAAAAAATGCGCCGAAGTTTCTTCGGCGAAATCGAGTTTTCTGTATATCGTATACTCAAGGCCACCGAAAACAGATCTATCTTTCGGTGCTCTCGGTATAATGCTTATGAGCCGCGGCCCATGAAACTTTAACCACAGCCCGGTGGTGGCCTGACCTACATTGTTGCCAGATGCACGATTATGACTAACATTATTAACCTTAAATAAAATAGAAACTACTGAGGCTAGAGGGCCGCAATTTGGTATGTTTGGTGATTGGAGGGTGGATGATGAACATACCAATTTGCAGCCCTCTAGCCTCAGTAGTTTTTAAGATCTGAGGGCGGACAGAATAAAGTGCAGACGGACAGGCAAAGCCGGCACAATGGTTTTCTTTTACAGAAAACTAAAAAACTACTTTCCAGAGACAAACAGTTACTTTCCTTACAGCTTATTTTCTCTTCATTATCAAGTTCACCATGTTTTCAACCCAGCCATGGGATATAGGCTATAAATAAAGATCACTTTACAGTATTTTCTTCCCTCTTGAAGAGAATTAACTCCATTATCTGTACGTGATTTGCACGACTAGACCCAAAAAGCTAACCACTTGGCCACGAGAGAAAAAATATATTTAAAGAAAATAAACCTCTGTGGCATCGCGAAACCATATCCAATCTGTCATTGAGAGATATCTGATTATTTTAGGAAAAAATAAAGCATAGAATATAGAATTTAGATCAAAGGCCAAGCGCTAGGACCTCTGAGGTCATTCAGCACTGAAACGGAGATTGAGTGAGAAGGTTTGAAAGGTGTAACAGGAGGGAAAACCTCGCAGTTGCATTATGAACCAAGTGTTAGGAGAGAGTGTAAAGTAAGATGGAAGACAGAATATGAACGGAGGTACCGTAACAGGAATGAAAGGGGTTGCCCCCACGGGAAAAAAAAAAATAAAGTCATTAACGATAAGAGAAAAACCACTTGAGAAGCGGACCAAATTCTTACACTGCCCTTTATCGGAAGGGTAGCAAAAACACAAGCAAAGAAAACTGGCGCATCCGAAAGAGACCAGGGCCTGAAAAATCATGGTTCCGGAAAATGGAGGGTTTGAAAATGACAGGCGCTGTAAAATATAAGACGGGGAAAAAAAGACGGCAAGAAGACGGAAAAGACGTCTGTGCGGTGGAACTAAGAAGAATGCTGGGTCCTAGATCGTTTAGAGATTTGAATATGCACTCAAGAAAACAAGTTAAAAATGCCCCGAAGTTTATTCGGCGCAATCGAGTTTTCTATGCAGCCGCAACAGCGTATAATCAAGCCCACCGAAAATAGATCTATCTTTCGGTGGTTTCCGTATAATGCTGTAAGAGCCGCGGCCCATGAAACTTTAACAAGACCCGGTGGTGGCCTATCTTATATCGTTGCCAGAAGCATGATTATGGCTAACTTTAACCTTAAATAAAATAAAAACTACTGAGGCTAGAGGGCTGTAATTTGGTATGTCTGATTACTGGAGGGTGGGTGATCAGCATTAAAATTTGCAGCTCTCTAGCCTCAGTGGTTTTTAAGATCTGAGGGCGGACAGAAAAAGTGCGGACAGAATAAGTGCGGACAGAATAAAGTGCGGACGGACAGACAAAGCCGACGCAACAGATTTCTTTTACAGAAAACTAAAAATTAGTTCGACCCCAAGGGAATGTTGCTTTTACAGAAAACTAAAAATTAGTTCGACCCTAAGGTAATGTTGCTAACATAAAATTTAGGATTTGGCGATTGTAAAATAATAAATCAACAATACTAGGGAATGCAAGACAGCAAATGAGTAACAACAGCTATCGCCTAATAATTTACTTGTATGCTATTCTTTTTGCATCAGACTGTGAGGAGATCCAAAGGTATCCTGTATATTGCTATCAATCGACTGTAATTAAAAAAAAAAAAAAGAAAACCGGCGTATCCAGGCCTACCCCACTCAGGTCAGCAATGTCGTCTACGTAAAGTTGTGACAAGTGACTGAATATGTTTACGCTGGTGAAGAACCTCGCTAATTACCTTACTTACTTTGATTATGTATTCATATTCAAATTAATACTAAATTAATACTACTCACTCTGTCGATCTTCCATTCATCACCCTGAATTCCACTTCTTCTTAAGTGTCGACACAAAAAATGTATTTAAATAATTATAGGAATGGAATATAGAGTTTAGGTCAAAGACCAAGCACTGGGACCTTTGAGGTCATTCAGCACTGGAAAGGAAACTGAGAGTAGGTAGGTTTCAAAGGTGTAACAGGAGGAAAACCTCAAAGCAGTTGCACTGTGAAATAATAGTTAGGAGATGGTGGATAGCAAGATGGAAGAAATATAATATGAACGGAAGTACAGTGAGAGGAATGAAAGGGGTTGCAGCTACACTAACGACTTCCTCCTAACCTTTCCTCCACCTTACTATGGAATTATCCTCCAGCTGCTTTTCTTTCTTTCCCTTAATGATAATTATTATCAGCTGCTTTTCTTTCTTTTCCTTAATGATAATTATCAGCTGCTTTTCTTTCTTTCCCTTAATGATAATTATCAGCTGCTTTTCTTTCTTTCCCTTAATGATAATTATTATCAGCTGCTTTTCTTTCTTTCCCTTAATGATAATTATCATCAGCTGCTTTTCTTTCTTTCCTTAATGATAATTATTATCAGCTGCTTTTTCTTTCTTTCCCTTAATGATAAATTATTATCAGCTGCTTTTCTTTCTTTCCCTTAATGATAATTATTATCAGCTGCTTTTCTTTCTTTCCCTTAATGATAATTATTTTCAGCTGCTTTTCCTTCTTTCCCTTAATGATAATTATTATCAGCTGCTTTTCTTTCTTTCCCTCAATGATAATTATTCTCAGCTGCTTTTCCTTCTTTCCCTTAATGATAATTATTTTCAGCTGCTTTTCTTTCTTTCCCTTAATGATAATTATTATCAGCTGCTTTTCTTTCTTTCCCACAATGATAATTATTATCAGCTGCTTTTCCTTCTTTCCCTTAATGATAATTATCAGCTGCTTTTCCTTCTTTCCCTTAATGATAATTATTATCAGCTGCTTTTCTTTCTTTCCCTTAACGATAATTATTATCATTCTTAATTACCATATAAAACTGAAAAATACGAGAGGCAGAAAGAAATGATTACGTAAGAAAAAGATTTCAACACATGCCACGGCATAAAACAATGAACAAGACTTTTTATTCAGTAAATGACAAAAAATTATATATATATATATATATTTATATATCAATATAATATATATACAATATAATATATATATATATATATATATATATATATATATATATATATATATATATATTATAAACATATATATATATATATATATATAAATATAGATATTAATTTATATATATGATATATATATATATATATATATATATATATATATATATATATATATATATATATATATATATATATATATATATATATATATAATTAGAATACGGGTTTATGGAAAGTGAAAATAACTTTATTTCTCTCTCCTTTTTCGCATTATATCCTATTCTTTTATTCTTGTCATATTTTAAAATGAACGGAAACCAAAGAATTTTTCGACCACGTTCTCACTGCAACATTCCTACTTGCCCCAAAAATAAACGCCGCACTCACTATTCACATGAAGGAAAAAACAGAGGGGGGAGGGGTTCGAGAAGGAGGGAAGGAATGAATATAGAATTTAGGCCAAAGGCTAAGGGCTGGGACCTATGAGGTCATTCAGCGCTCAAACGGAAATTGACAGTAACAAGGTCTAATTAAAGGAGTAACAGGTGGAAAATCTCGCAGTTGCACTATGAAACAATTGTTAGGAGCAGGTGGAAAGTCAGATAGAAGAAAGAGAATATGAACGGAGGTACAGTAGAAAGAATGAAAAAGATTGCACCTAGGGGCCGAAGGGACACTGGAAAGAACCTTAAGTAATGCCTACAGTGCACCATGTGAGGTGCACTGACGGCACTAACCCTCCCCTACTGGAGAAGGGGTTCGAGACCAGTAAGAGATCTGTAGAAAAAGCTAAAGAAAAAATCAGATATATCTTTCAAGTGGATTAAGTCTCCAAGTACGTAAGTACATTTCTGGTCACAGTCCTCCCAAACTCAAGAAGGCTACGCATGAATTCGCAGTTCCGGGCTGGAAAATTCACTGGGTTCAGATTTTGGCCTAGCAAGCGACGACCTTGCAAACTTGAATGCTTCACACCAAATTCCTCGTGAAAAGTTGAGTGTATGGACCAATCTGCACCTACCTAGTTAATTGATTGATTGATTTTAAGTTATCAGGCGTCGTGACTCTTATGATCATTGTAGGAAAATAAAAGACTATATCTTATTTAAAACTTGTGTAGAAATAAAACTAAAAAAACTAATTTATATTTACACTAGCATCATACATCACATCCTCTCCAAGAGTCCCTACCTAGTTAAGTGCAGCCTTATAAAAGAAATGGACACACACACACTTTAAGATGTAATTATTATATAGGCTATTTGCTAACAAATATCTTAACGCAAAAACGAATAAAAACTCTAATATATCCTCTAGCACAGGAACTCATTTTCAAGGCTTATAAAAGGACACGGTGTAATAGGCTATAGCAAAACTCAAAGACTTATAACTTATATTTTCTAAAGACTGACAGTTCTATCGTTTATTTCGGTGTTCGCATCCACCTTTTTTTTTTTTTTTTTTTTACTTCCTACATATCCGTCATATAGTTTTCCTTTTTACAAGAGCCAGTTCTATTACTTGCTTTGGAGTCAGAACCTATCTGAGTTCCTCCCCTAATGATATTGCTTTACATGTTTTCTAAGAGGTCCTTCAAATATACTGTGAGAGTATATTTGAAGGACCTTGGTTTCCTACAACCATCCTAATTCCAAGAGATGCTATGCCCTTATTTTCCATGTTGGACACCAATATTTTTCTTCCCGCATTATTCCTTCTTAGTAAAAGAAAACTTGTGTGCCGGCTTTGTCTGTCCGTCCGCACTTTATTCTGTCTGTACTTTTTCTGTCCGCCCTCAGATCTTAAAAATTACTGAAGCTAGAGGTCTGCAAATTTGTATGTGATCGCCCACCCTCCAATCATCAAACATACCAAATTGCAGCCCTCTAGCCTCAGTAGTTTTTATTTTATTTACGGTTGAAGTAAGCCATAATCGTGCTTCTGGCAACGATATAGGAGAGGCCACCACCGGTCCTTTATTAAAGTTTCATGGGCCGCGGCTCATACAGCATTATACCGAGACCACCGAAGGATAGGTCTATTTTCGGAGTCCTTCATTATACGCTGTAGCGGCTGTACAGAAAACTTGATTGAGCCGAAGAAACTCCGGCGCATTTTTTACTTGTTCTTTATTATCCTGGATCTTATCGTTTTCCCAATTCAAGAATCGGTTTTACCCATTCCTTCGTGATTTTGTCCCCACTCCTGTTTTCCTCCCCAAATTAGCCTACTTTTCTGAATCGGATGCCTGAAGAGGATTGCCGAAGGCGTGAAATTGTTTCCGGTATCGATATAACAAGGTCAAGAGAAAGATAGGATCTGCTTACTTCCCCCCAAATCCCCCAAGTAGGCGGAGCTTTGTCTACCTCCTTATTGCGTCAAGAGGTGAATTGCCGTAATGAGCAGGTACCTCTAAGATACGTCATCGCCTGCGTAGTTACCCCAGGTGGGAGGCGACTCCAACCAATTGGGTAGATCTTGTCTCTCTTGGCCTTGGATATAACCATGTTCCCTTAGACACCACACCACGTAATCCGAAAAAAGTGCCGCTGTTTAGAGGGCTATAATCATTATTATTTCGAGTGTTTTCATTATCACAAAATAAAATTACTTAAATTTTTCACTGGTGTCAGTATTTGTACTTTACAGCTTTCGTTTCTGCAAGTGGCGACGATCGATATTCACACACGTGCAACACTGATCCCCGATGAAGTGTTGCATCTTCGGTGATGCAAACAAGAGAGCGTCGATTTTTTTTTATTTGGCAATTTTTAAACACCACAGCAAAATCTGAATGAAATCGAGGATCCAAAAACGTCACTGATTAGTTAAAACATGAAAAAAAAAATTTCGATTAGACTAACCGGAAAAAACGTACGACGAACACAAATACAAACTTTCCCTTACGCCTTCTGTTTAAAAATAAGTTAGTATGCTTATTTTCGACTCGTGGGTCGAGATTACGAATCTGTAAGGGGAGCCTTCAGCGGGCACAGGGCAGACGCCCACCATTGTAACATTTGAATAGCTTAGGAAGGGCAGCAGAGTAAAAATAACGGTGAAGCCAACATGTCTTCCTAACTAATACGCCAGATAAATTTTAATCACTAGATCAATTAATCAATCTTCCTAACTACTGACGAGAGTTTACCTGCCCACACCGGTCTTAGTCCTGGATGATGGTGATTGTTACTACTACTACCTACTACTACTACTACTACTACTACTACTACTACTACTACTACTACTATTATTATTATTATTATTATTATTATTATTATTATTATTCAGAAGATGAAATCTACTCATAGGGAACAAGCCCACCACAGGGGCCACTGACTTGAAATTCAAGCTTCCACAGAGCATGATGTTCATTAGGAAGAAGTAAGAGGAGGTAAAGGTAAATACAAAAGGAAGAGATCCCACTTACTAAAAAAGAAAAAAGAAATCAATAGATTAATAAAGATGAAAATGTAATAAAATGAAAGGAGAATAGTCTTAGGGTAGTAATGCATTGCATCTTCGCTTAAACTTCTGAAGAAGTTCCAACTGCACGACATCCTCTGGGAGGTGGATAAATGAGGATCGACCTCAAAGGTGACGCCCGTGGAAAAAGGAAAAAATATCTTTCTGGTGGAGATAGCAATGAATCGATAACTACAGAAAACCTGCATAATACGGGCAAGTATTATCTATCACTGTCACTATTAGCAAAACAGACTACTGTATATTTCAGCTGATTGTGCATCGCGAGGAAGAGAAATATTCGTCCCGTTTTGGGATTTAGAGTTGTGTAACTGTTTTTAACTGCAACACAAAACATACCTTTCTAGTGCTGTTGCTTTCCTTATCATTAAAAAGGGGCCCGCGAATTATTATTACTATCATCATTGGTGAAGAAATCCACAGTGGTGTAAGTGTAAATATATTATATTTCTATTATACATTTACACTTATACCATTGTGGATTTCTTCACCAATTTAGTGACCCACGCTATTAAAAGATTTTTATGGACTATCATCATTGTTAAAATTATCTATATTTTTAAACTAAAAAGGTCATTTGGGACCAACAATCTTCCACACAAATAAGTTGAAAAGCAGCAAAGAGATGCCACAGATAAAATACGACACGTATGAGAAAAATATCATGAATTCTAGAGAGACACTGCTAACTGTATGTGTAGCCTGCCGTCACAAGTTTCAGTAACATTTTGAAATTTAAAAGGCTAGAACAATAGTCCTACTATTAACTATCGAAACGAATTGAAGTGAACATAGAATTTAGACTAAAGGCCAAGCACTGGGACCTATGAAGTCATTCGGCGCTGAAACGGAAAATGACAGTAAGAAGGTATGAAAGGTGTAACAGGAGGAAACCTCGCAGCTGCACTATGAATCAATTGTTAGGAGAGGGTGGAAAGTAAGATGAAAGAAAGAGAATATGAAAGGAGGTACGGTTAGAAGAACGAAAGGGGTTGCAGCTAGGGGCCGAAAGCAAGCTGCAAAGAACCTTAAGTAATGCCTACAGTACCCAGCACGAGGTGCACTGACGGCACTAACCCCCTTCGGGGAATAGTCCTACTATTAACTGTCCTCTTTCATCCAGGCTAGGGACCGGTATAAAACTACCTGAGCAGAGTTGAAACATTAATGCGTTTCAGTATCTCCGTTAAAACTGGAACGATAAGAATTTCGCAAGATCCCGCCAAAGGCTAGTACCTGTTTGAAATAAGAACGCCAAACAAACTTCCAAGAAACGATGTTCTGGTCTGTTCAGATGGTATATCAAGAAGGAATAATTCTCCGGAATCTTTATAAGGTAAATATAAGAACAATGACTGATTGCTGTATAACGACCAATAAAGCGGGCTATATACT
>NC_089796.1:6162500-6182500 GCF_040412425.1 Macrobrachium rosenbergii | reverse complement strand
TTAAGCTTTTACTTTCAGACATAGACCTAGACTTGCATCATGTAAGCTTTTACTTTCAGACATAGGCCTAGACTTGCATCATTTAAGCTTTTACTTTTAGACATAGGCCTACACCTGCATCATTTAAACTTTTACTTTTAGACATAGGCCTACACCTGCATCATGTAAGCTTTCACTTGTGACACAGGCCTAGACCTGCATCATATAAGTTTTTACTTTTAGACATCGGCCTAGACCTGCATCATGTATACTTTTACCTTTAGACATCGGCCTAGACCTGCATCATGTGCGCTTTTACTTTTAGACATCGGCCTAGACCTGCATCATGTAAGCTAGAGTGTTGTTCGCAAATCGATTAGCACCACAAAAGACATGACGTACAATTGCCACCGGGGAAGAGATAAGTGCCTGTCTACGGTAGCAAACGGTACGGCCTGCGTGATAACGAGAGCATTTTTCGGAGTCCGTATCGGTGGTGAGATAACACAAGTTTCTAAAGGAAATTACTCGCGTGACAGCAACCTTGTCGCAGTCTGAATTTCCGGCACCTTTAAACATGTTGCCGTCCTACTGCAATTACAAGCCACGGCTGACGGCAACACTGAAATCACGTATGCTCATGCTTGTGGGATGCTATTTTAACAAATATAATAAACTTTTCACACAGATTTAAGAAAAATATTGGCTAATTGGAGTTAGAGGCCAGAAAAATGTTTGGTTGACAACGCGCAGCCTTCAGTTTTCCGCGGGAAGAGAAGGGGTGTTACTCTTTAGATCAAAGTAGATCTTGGGACGCCCTGAACGTATTCCCACCACTGACAGCCAGTTACGTAAGTACAACAGAACTAAGAAGGTTGGTTTGTAAAACTTGACGTGGGACATAAAATCAAAATGAAGTTATTTTTACTTACAGCGCTGCAAACTAATATGAATCTGGGTCATCATCAAACTGCATCTATGACGCGTTTTAAGCCTCGTGGAGCCAAGTCTGTGTAAATCAGCCATAATTCTACGAGTTTTATTTTCGGGTTAATGAATAGCTTTCTTCTGCATAAATGAAGAATGGAAGTTTATGATATATGAACCAATGTGGGAAGGAATGTAATAAACTAACAAATAGACTAGCTGAGAACTTACAAGGTAGGCTATGTTTGATTAAATGTCAATGGGATGAGTTGCTGAATTAGATTTGCAAGCGATTTACCACATGAACAGCTGTGCCAGTTTACGAGAATTGGAATTGCGTATAAACGATCTGCCGATAAATTGGGTACTTTGTTTATAAAATAAAAGCGCAGGCTTGTTGTGTGCATGTGTGTAATATATATATATATATATATATATATATATATATATATATATATATATATATATATATATATAATATATATATATATATATATATATATATATATATATATATATATATATATATATATATATATATATATATATATATATATATATATATATATATATATATATATATATTCTCCAGTCCCTAGAATACACATAACACGTTTACAAAACAGTATCAACTACACCGTTACTGTTGTAAACGCATGTCCAAGAGGATTCTGACTGAAAAAAATAAACTGGCTGCACATGCTTAGGCCTCTACCATTGTCAAAACCCATTTTTTAAAAAGTGTGTCTGACACTTTGGGGCTGTTTGGATGTCTAGTATACTTTCTGCATCTATGATCACTTATAAAAGATACACCCTAACCTAATTTACCCTAACATCATCAGTCATTCATAATATCACGCCTTGCTTACGTGATGCTAAAAAAAAAAAAAAATCTGCATTGACTACGACATCGCGATTTACAATCTGCAGCAAACTTAAAATATCTCGTCTTATTCAATTCCAAATCCGGATTAGAAAGGCGATCCGTAGCTAAGTAGTGAAGAAACTTGGCCTACGAGGCACTTATAGACTCATATGCTCCGGGATTTGCTATCTCAAGTTACAACTTATTCATATAAAAATACTTGAGACCAGGGATAGGTCACGTAATGGGTTACGTAATTAGTCCTGTACAGACTTCAATATGAGGAACTTTATATAGCCATAATCACATTGGCGACAAAACTTGAGCCTGAACAGGAATGTCATAAAACTTCGGATATACTTTGCCTAAACCTATACAGTTAATTTGGCGGCTACAAGGAACATTTTAATCCATCTAAGTCAGTGACGCGCATAAATAAAGTGATTTAAGCCGCACTTACTCTATAGATCTAACATCGAAAATTAAATAGAAAACACTTAGCCAAGACAGTTGCAATGGACAGAATTATCATAAATTGGTAATAAACATTCGACCTAAACCAAAAGCAGATAATTTATTGCCTACAATATATAAATTCTACATTTTTATGTCAAGGGGAACATTTATAAAGTGATTTAAGGTGAACTTACTCTACAGGTCTAACACCAAAAATCAAAAGAAAAAAATTGCTCAGAGAAGACATTCACAAATTATTCCATATCTAACTATCTACGGCAGCCTATAACTATGTCCGAAAACTCTCTTGACACAAATACTCAATACTAAATCATATATTTTTAAAAATATAAAAAAAGTCAAGATGATTTTTCAAAAACATCAAAACTTACCGTTAAAGAATGCCCAGGGAAAACTTGTTGCTCCAAAAGTTTTAGCCTAAGCTATATTTGGCTGTAGTTTTAAAACACTCGAAATAAGCTGATGCTTAACGACGCTTATTCATCCGAAACATAAAAACCGAAACGAGTTTTTAAAACTAAAAAAATACACAAAACACAAAAAAACAAATGAATATATCGCCTCGTCCCGGAACACCACCAATGGCGAAGTCAGTCCCAAAACTTTTCTCCGCCAAAAGTTCGGCGTCGAATCAAACACTTCCGAAGTAACGAATAAACCGCATAAATGGCGTCACATGACAAATAATAACGCGAACGACCATTTTAAGAGTAAAATGGCCCCAAACACTTCCCCGAAGGACGATTGGAACACGATAACAACGAGGGTAACACGACCAGCAGCGGGTTCGGCGGCAGTCGTCAACAGACCGACCTACTCACAAGAGCTTCTGAGCCCAGACTGTCCAACAGTAGGTTGCGCTTATCTTTTATATGTACCTGAAACGCCTGTTGCTTCTCTCTCTCTCTCTCTCTCTCTCTCTCTCTCTCTCTCTCTCTCTCTCTCTCTCAAACGTTCGGTTGATGTTTACTTTTAACTGCGTTAGCTTGTTCTTATTTGTTTTGATTATCTCTCTCTCTCTCTTATGTTTACTTTTAACTGCGTTAGCTTGTTCTTATTTGTTTTGATTATCTCTCTCTCGCTTTCTCTTCAGTTGATGTTCACGTTTATAAGTCTCTCTCTCTCTCTCTCTCTCTCTCTCTCTCTCTCTCTCTCTCTCTCTAAAATTCTACTAATTAGCTTATGTTTGAAAACATTATTGTTAGTTTCTGCAAAATCTATTACCGTGTTAATGTTATGTTAATACGCGATTGACTGCGAATGAGTGAGGATCATTACGCCCCTGGTCTCTCGATCAGTACATAAATAATTGACTAAAGTTAATAAAGGGTAATAAACAAAAGGCTGGCGACTAAGTCAACAAAAGTTAATTGGGGTAATTGGTTGTTTCGTTATAAGATTAAGCTCTTCTGACGTCACCTGGGGCTTTTGCTTATTATTTCATAAGTGAATCAACCAAATTTGGTTCAAAAATTTACTCCGTTGATATTTACCAATTAGGAATTTACTGTTACCTTTGTAAGCCTACCAGAACATGTTTATAAGTCTGTTTTAGACTTTCTTCTCGGAGGTGAAAGGGAAACAGATGTTACCTCAAAATTAGGTCCAATTCAGTCTTCCTCTTAAGTAGTGAGGAAGGAGTAAGTAAATCTCCCACAAACGCCATTAGGCTCACCTACAGTGGATGGCCGTTAAATTCAAATTCTTTTTGCAACAAACTAAATATAGAAAGGTTACGATAGAGCGATTTTTCTCTTTGTTAACAACAAAGAAACGCTATCTTTGCCCACTCACTCCGTCGGTTTTTGGGCATCATTGTGACCCATTGTTGCCAACACCCTTAGTCTAAAAAGAAAAAAAATTAAGTAGGTCGTAAAAGTCACTCCCCGTGATTTAATTCCTCTCAACTTCTGTTACCGTTTATTTTGACTTCGATCTTGAGACTGATAAACCTCTGAAGGCTATTTAAAGGAGTTTCTTAAAGCATACTGTTTACTCAAACTGACGTTATATTTTCATCGTATCTCTCTCCAAAGCGGAACTTCAAATCAGTTACCTGTAATATTTCATAGCCTATAGTATTTGGCTCTTGGGTCTCATTACAACCAAGTACCACTTGTACAAGACTACGTAGGTTTGTTGCGAGTTTCAGTAAAGTATTGCATTCGACAAAACAAGAACGTTAAGCCTTGCATTCTGTCTTATTGAACTTTAGGCCTACTGTACAGGGAAGTCCAATCTGCACAAGCGCGAGTTTGCTGTAAGCAACGGTTTGTAGTTTTCTGTAAAAAAAAATTATGCCGGCTGTGTCTGTTCGACCGCACTTTATTTTGTCCGCACTTTTTCTGTCCGCCTTCAGATCTTAAAAACTACTGAGACTAGAGCGCTGCAAATTGCTATGTTGCTCACCCACCCTCCAATCATCAAACATACAAAATTGCAGGCCTCTAGCCTCAGTAGTTTTTATTTTATTTAAGGTTAAAGTAAGTCGTAATCGTGCTTCTGGCAACGATATATGATAGGCTACCATCTGGCCGTGGTTAAAGTTTCATGGGCCGCGTCTCATATAGAGACCACCGAAAGATAGCTCTATTTTCGGTGGCCTTGATCAGACGCTGTAGCGGTTGTAAAGAAAACTCGATTGCACCAAAGAAACTTCGGCGCATTTTTTACATTTTTTCTGATACAGATAAATTAATCATACTGTTGTGTGCCCGAGGTAGCGTATAGACACGGCGTAGGTTTTTCTTGATGTAACAACTATGAATTTCATCAGCATTTATTTATCTGTTAGATACATTACGACGAAACATGACCTTTTCTTGTGTAAATACGTTATTGAAGAAATTAATCTCGAATGAGGAAATTCAACCTACGGCCATTAACCGAATTTTGTAAGTTCATTTAATATAAAATCAAATTAAATATTTCTAAGCATGTTGAGGCCGAATTCATTAACATTTTACGTAAGCAAATGCATTTTATTATAAATATATATAAATTAAGAATGCAAAATAGCGGAGTCGAACAGCAACGGAATATTTCTTGCCTAAACGAAACGTTGGAAATGGAAACATAAACAAAATTTTAAAGAAATTAACTTTTGAAATAAGCAAGAAAAAATGAGCCGCAGTTTCTTCGGAGCAATCGAGTTTTCTGTACAGCCGCAACAGCGTATCTTTTATTAGACTTTGGTATAATCAAGGCCACCGAGAATAGATCTATCTTTCGGTGGTCACGGTATAATGCTGTATGAGCTGCGACCCATGAAACTTTTGGTGGCCTATCCTATATCGTTGCCAGAAGCACGATTATGGCTAACATTAACCTTAAATAAAATAAAAACTACTGAGGCTAGAGGGCTGCAGTTTGGTATGTTTGATGACTGGAGGGTGGATGATCAACATCCAATTTGCAGCCCTCTAGCCTCAGGAGTTTTTAAGGTCTGAGTGCGGACGGACAGACAAAGCCGGCACAATAGTTTTCTTTTATAGAAAACTAAAATTAAGCGACCGAAGTGATGCCATGCTCTTCACTAACCTTAGCCCAGGCTAGGCCTACGTAAAGCTGGCAAAATACAAACAATAAATGAATCTTTCATTAGAATAAGCAAATATCATACATGTAATTGCATGAAATGAATAAGTGATATATACATAAAGAGATTCAATTGAAACTGACAGAGTAAACTGAAAAACGATAGGCGAATAGCTCGCTGACTATCAAGACCGAAAAAATCGGGGGGTTTTAGTCACAGTGAAATCAAGAAGCCAGCGTAGTAACTGTAAATGGGAATTTTGAGCCATTCTCTCTCTCACCAGCACGTTGTATGTTTCGTGTCACCGACTGATATGACAGACAATTCAATTATACAGTTCCTAGCTAAAAAAAAAAACGCAGCATTACCGAAGAACATGAGCGCTCGAGGCGACTGGCATCCATTTGTAAAGAGGCAAGACAATTACAAGGCTGTAGTGGTGAATAGTGTAGCAGGTACTGGGGACGATGCGCTGCCACATAGTTCTACCTGCTACATAATTGCGCACGTAGATTCTGATGTTATGTTAAACTTGCCATATGGCAACACGGATTCTTGTTCTTTTAAAGAGGCGCTTGTCCTTTCAAGCAGCCAGTTAACAGGGATAGGTAAGGTAGCAAGAAGTGAAGACTAAACGGAACGAGGGGTGCTACTTTGTCTTGTTATCCAGGCGTCAGAGCGTCACCTACTCCGAGGTGCTAGTACTAAATACCGTATGGTAAATGTTAAGTAGACGGCCGCACAAAGATATCGTTTATTAATGTAATTTGTCTACCACACAATATGTAAATGGTTGTATGTAATACTATGATCGGCGAGGGGCTAGTCCTAAACACGGCGTCCCAAGGAGCCTCCGCCATGTTTAGTACTAGCACCTTGGAGTGGGTGACGCCTAGATAACAAACCAAAGTACTCGTAGCATCGAACGAGTTGAAGCAAAACCTACATTTGAATACTAATATTATAACTGATATTCGTTTACGATGTCAACAAAATTGGATACCAGCTGTATGACGTTTATCATTAAGGGCTAATGGCTCAAATTTAATTATTTGATTCCAGAGAAGTAAGGAAAAAAGGGGGAGATGATAAATTTTCAACACCTAACTCCCTCACCACCCAAAGAGCGGGAAAGACGAAACTATAACCTACTGGTTAGTTGATTTAGATCAGTGACCAAGGTTTAGATTAAATTAGTTCATGCCTGCACGGGCCTATTAACCCTGAGGCCCGTAAGTGTGATGAGGGGGGGACAGCACGGGCCTTATTAACCCTGAGGCCCGTAAGTGTGATAAGGGGTTAAAAGGGATTAGGAGGCTTGGTGTGGACCTTCGGTATATAGGCAACCAACACAGACGATCGAACCCAGAGCTAGGCCTATTCGAAAGCTCGAACGAAATAAAACTTTAGAAAAAGTAACGAATAAATACGAGACCAACATTCAGTGCAGTCTTTTCTGTATTTTATTGTGCACATTTAAACCGAGAAGGGAAAGTAAAGGATACGGAGTCACTATTTTTTTCTTTAAACAGGGAGGTGTGAAGCGTCTGCCACTGAGAGAGTGCACGGATGAAACACCAAGCTCTTGTGAGATACATGGCATCAAGAGTAGACCCATATTCACGCCACAAATTCTCGGGCTTCATTGTAACCCACTGGCTACTCTGGAAAGCGCAGCAGCAGTGAGGTACGTCGTAGAATTTATTCGTAGTACTTAGTTCCTTCTAACTTCCTTTTCCTTTTTTATGTATTTTATTTATTCATATTCGGTTGCTAGACACGAAAAGGCTTTTGAAGGTAGATCCATTTTTTAAGAGCTTGTTGGGATTTAGCGTATTCAACTGGCGTATGCTTGAAGGATTTCCATTTTATAAGAGCTTGTTGGGATTTAGCCAGTTTATTGGGCCTCTCTCTCTCTCTCTCTCTCTCTCTCTCTCTCTCTCTCTCTCTCTCTCTCTCTCTCTCTCTCTCTCTCGAAAAGCCGTTACTGGAGGAGTAATACTGTAGACTTCCCAGAAGTGAGAATGGCAAAGAAGTGAAAGTTATAAATAAGTAGTTGTTCAGCGGTGAATTTCAAAGAAAATTAAAAGATGTGACGGAAAGTTGTGAGAGCCTTTTGGAGAGGGGGCGGAGTTCCTGTTTTCCACAAATACCAAAATTTGTAGACGTATGCAATTTTTGTATGGCGACAGATAATCAGAGATGACAGGGCTTTTAATGATGCATTTCTTGCCACTAGATTTTGCGTGTCATTCTCCGCAAGATATCGCGTATCACTCAGACAAATTCTTAGGGCATCTAGTAAATACCATTCGTAATTCGTTCATTTTCAAGGGAAACACTCCCTTAAACACACGTGAAGCATGGTATAGGCCTATGGAAAAAAAATCAGTATTTTGAAGCGTGCAACAGTCTTTAGAAGAGCGTAGTACAAGCATAGGACTAGAAGCTTCATGCACCAAAAAACAATGCTTGATAACATGCAACAGACGATAAGCACCGGGAAGCCAACAGAGTTAATTATTATAATTAATTATTCACAAGATGAACACTATTCTCATGGAACAAGCCCACAGAGGCCACTGACTTGAAACTCAAGCTTCCAAAGGGTGTGGTGTTCATTTGAAAGAAGTAACAAAAGGTAATATGAAATACAGAAAGAGATCAGTTGTTAGAACAGAAAAAATTAACACATTAAGGAATAAAGGACCTCTGGAACTGAGAAGTTCGATATTACTGTTGCTTTCTGCTGTTCAGTAAATTTGGTCGTTAATGCTTTCAGGGGATATTTGCAAAGTTAATCGACGATAATTCAAGGCATATGAAAGAAATTACATAAATATGTCATTACAGCGAGGGAATGTCGCCATTCAAGAGCCCATTGAAGACAAAAGAGTCTTTGACCGGGTCGTAGGTTACCAATTAACGAGATGAATTTTGCAACCGGCTCGTGCAAATGAAAGCGGTTCTTTAGATCTGTATTAGAGTTTGTGCATGTTTCCCATTTGAATCTTTTATTATTATTATTATTATTATTATTATTATTATTATTATTATTAGGTTGTGTGTCTGAAAATATGAAGAATTTATCTATATATATAGGCCTATAAATATGTGATTTCTGCAATGGTTGTTTAGATATAAAGACGTATGTTTATTATTATTATTATTATTATTATTATTATTATTATTATTATTATTATTATTATTATTGTTGTATAAGCTTGAGGAATGAATGGCAGTGTCTGAAAATATTGTGAAGAAATGATTTATAAATATAGGCGTATTAATTCTTGATTTCTACCATGCTTCTGTTTAGATATAAACACTTCTTTCTTCTTCTTCTTTCTTCTTCTTCTTCTTCTTCTTCTTATTATTATTATTATTATTATTATTATTATTATTATTATTATTATTATTATTTATTATTATTATTATTAGCATAAATTCGTATTTTCTGCAATGCTTCTCTAGATATAAACAGGAATTATTATTATTATTATTATTATTATTATTATTATTATTATTATTATTATTATTATTAGAACATACACATATCACAAGAACAAACCAAAAACCCAACAAAATGTCAATACAAAAAGATGATAAAAAGAGAAAAACCAATTGAACAATTGAGCGGACGAGTGAAATAAACAGTTGATGCAGCAACCGTTCGCTAAGTCATATCAATTAGCAGAAATTGCTTCGAACGTCAACTAGAGGAAGATTATTCCTCTCTTTTTCAGTTCCTTTGATGCTGCAATAAACTCGGCTCGGCTCATAATAGTTAATGGCCACATAACCGTTCATGGAGAGACTTGTTTTAGCTGTCATGCTAGACGGAGCGTACGCAATGTTTTATATATATATATATATATATATATATATATATATATATATATATATATATATATATATATATATATGTATGTATGTATGTATATATATACGTAGGCCTATATATACATATGTATATATATATATATATATATATATATATATATATATATATATATATATATATATATATATATATATATATATATATATATATATATATATATATAATGCATTTCTTTGCTTGAATCTATCATCCAAAAACGTCATGCTGTGTAACGGACTGAATACATTTGCCTAGGTCCAAGAACAGCTGATTCATTAGATGCATGTGACTATGCATCTTACAACGTACATCAGTGATTGTTTATCAGTTTATTTATCGAGTAAATGTTGCAATTACTTATTGAATTTCCTGCAAAAAGCACCAAGATTGCAAAATAAAAACCAAGATGAAATTTTGAGAAACTATTTGAGATCAGTGTCACGTCATTCAGAGCCCACCTTTGGCAATAGGTTTGAGTGCGCGTGCGTCGAGAGACCTTGCTTTGTTGGCTCTATGCTAGTAAATCTGATTTAAAACAAGTAAAAAATGCGCCGGTTTCTTCGGCCCAATCGAGTTTTCTGTGCATCGTATACTGTAATAAAGGCCACCGAAAATGGATCTATCTTTCGGTGGTTTCGGTATAATGCTGTATGAGCTGCGGCCCATGAAACTTTAACCACGGGCTGGCGGTGGCCTGGCGTATATCGTTGCCAGATGCACGATTATGGCTAACTTTAACCTTAAATAAAATAAAAGCTACTGACACTAGAGGGCTGCAAATTGGTATGTTTGATGATTGGAGGGTGGATGATCAACATACCAATTTGCGGCCCTCTAGCCTCAGTAGTTTTTAAGATCTGAGGGCGGATAGAAAAAAGTACGGACGGACAGACAAAGCCGTCACAATAGTTTTCCTTTCAGAAAACTAAAAAAGTGCTATAGCCTTGAAAGCGTGAAAATCGCTGACTATTCCTAAATAAAAATACTTTGTATTAAAATGCAGACATCTTTATGGGAAAAGACGAGAATGTATTGGAATATAAACATAAAACACGAATAATTTTGGATACAATCAACAAAAAATTATTAAAATGATACTAACATTTTCATAATTCAACTATCTTCAGGCTTTCTCGTTCAAAAAATTGTCACAATGAATGGCCATAGTTGAGGGAATTCTGTTCTTAAATATTCATGAAGTTAAGGAAATCGAGCAAGCACTGAAGTTTTCTAGGCCAAAGTGATGAGAAGTTCTGAAGAGGAATTACGATATGAGGAGGAAATAGATTAGGAACAAACCATTCACTACCGGTGGAGGCCATTAGCATTCCCACGTTCATCTCATAACTGTTATCACTCATGAACAGAAAATCCAAGAAAACTACTCGCCAGCATCATTGTTTAATTTCAAAATTTCAAAAAAATTAACTTAAAAGTGGCGCGAAAACTCGCACGTACAAAAGATACCTCTCTTGAATATCATGAAGGTGAAAACGGCGGGAAAACTCCGAGAAAGAAATTGGCGCGAACTCCCTGGGATAAAACTGGCGGGAACTTCTCCCAGCTGTCATGCCGGAAAATTCCCCGAGGAGAATGTTACCCGGATGGAAATTTTGGAATTGGTTGGAATATTCCCCCTACGCTACTGGCAGGAATGTCACAGAGATCACGTTAGCGAAACGACGTCTGAAACAAACTCGCACGAAGGTTATTTATATGAAATGGAAGAAAACCAGAAAACTAGAATATAAATTGGCGGGAAGATTAACAAGTTTATGAAGCCATCGAGAAGAGGCTAGTCCTAACTTTACCCAGATTTAGTCAGCGGGAAAGAGAGACGAGTGGAATGTTACAGAAATGAAGAATTTCCTCGCGTATCGACGTCACTGTGTACATTTGTGTATTTCCGCCAAAGAATACGGATTGTTCCGTGTATTTTTTAGCTAGCCTCAAAGGCCCTTCAGCATTCCGAGAGCTCCAAGAGTTGTTATCTCCCGAAGTAATTGGCGGTCAAGTGTCGAGGTCTCGAGTTGATTGGTTCTAAAAGAGAGACATCGGTCTAATACAAAAGGAGGGGAAATAAAAGTTTGGCGGGTGTTTTCAAAGGTAGAATAATTCTGTTTTTCGCCAGTTCTTTTCAGTCCTAATGAACAGACGTGTTCTTCAGTTTGCGAAGGTATAAAAGACCGCTTAGTTTTTGTTTTTTTTTTTGTTGCTCAATGAACTGCCGAGTACGGGGAAAGAGCACCAGAAGAATTAAAGGAGAAAAATATGTCCGCCTCTATACTAAGATACAAAATGAAATAAATGTAGAACGCAAACATTGAATCATTGGTGGAGAAATATCCCCCTTTCTCTCTCTCTCTCTCTCTCTCTCTCTCTCTCTCTCTCTCTCTCTCTCTCTCTCATGTATATATATATGACATTTTTTTATCACACCGTGATTTATATACGATCATGAAGCTACAAATATCGCTTAATATCAAATCCATACCTCGGGAATATCCCCGATGGGGAATTATCATCGAAGGGGAATTTATATGATAAATGGACGGCACTAGTCTCGATCCCACGACACAGACGCGCATCCAGCGAATCCAGTCGACGCTAACCACTATAGCTCAGCAGTGCCTGTCTATTTATCATTATAAATATATAATTCCCATCGGGGATATTCCTGAGGTAGCGTGGATTTGATATTAAGCGATATTTGTAGCTTCATGATCGTATATGTATATATATATATATATATATATATATATATATATATATATATATATATATATATATATTAACTGAGAAACCTGGGCTGGATTCAAGGGTGAGAACATTTGGTTAAAACCGATTGTGACCCCTGTTAAGCTAAGTGAATTGTGTACCTGATAGCTAGTAGACTATAACTGGTCGCAGCTAGGGTGGCGAAAGACAGAGGGCTGGCAGCCTCATCCTGCAAAAAATATATCATAATTTGTAAGCAAAATTTAAGCTCCTATCATTACCGACGACTATCATTGCTCCATCAACTGTTATTCTTCGTGGTGTGCGTACAAAACCATAACCAATTTCTTCCCAATAGATTATTGTGCATAGATACAGAACCACTGATACCTATCTGCTTAACAAACAAGGCAAAGTCTATATTAGACTCTCTCTCTCTCTCTCTCTCTCTCTCTCTCTCTCTCTCTCTCTCTCTCTCTCTCTCTCTTCTTTTTATAGCATACTCTATAATGGATCGAAAGATCATTTACAACCGTCATCCCTGACCATTTTTCTTCTCTGTTAGAACGTGACAGTTTGGGAGGATGAAGAAGTAGCCACAAGGTCACAATATATATATATATATATATATATATATATATATATATATATATATATATATATATATATATATATATATATATATATATATATACTGTATATATATTTATATATATATGTATATATGTGTACATATGTATTATATATATATATATATATATATATATATATATATATATATATATATATATATATATATATATATATATATATGCAGATTTCGTTGAATTCTACGGCTTATTGATTGTTGATCAACTTTTTATTAGTTTGACAATATTTTCTTAATCTTGTACAATCTTCCAAACTTAGTTGGTGGACGAAAAATAAACGGAGATTTAACTCTTTGTTCCATTTACTAAGAAACAACACCACAACTGTTCCGTCATATATATTTATGCACACCTACATACATGTGTGCGTGTGTGTGTGCGCGCGTGTGTGTGTGCCTGCTCGCGCGCGCGCGTGCAAATCCAAACGGATTCACAGGCCGAATGTATCGTCGTCCATCCGAAGCGACAAGATTTAGCCGCGCGATTATGTCTCATTGAGTCGCCGCTGACGTAATGGTCCGAGCCGAATAATGGCGCTAATTGTGAATGCGGGAACAGCAAGGGCGATTTATCTTGGTTGCAGCGTGAGGCTTCCTAATTCGGAAGAGAGAGAGAGAGAGAGAGAGAGAGAGAGAGAGAGAGAGAGAGAGAGACTGACCGGGATTCGAGGTCCGGGCGTTCTTTAAATGAAAAGGTAAAGAGATAGAGAAAGAGAGATTGAGATTGGAGGGCTATTTCTGCTTTGAGAACTAGAAAGAGAGAGCGATGAGGAATAGGCTGTTATTCAGTGGATTTTAGATGAAAAGGTAGGAAGAGAGAGAGAGAGAGAGAGAGATAGCCATATAGAGAGAGAGAGAAAGAGAAACTGGAATTGAAGAATTTTTATTTAATTTTTTCATATGCAGGTAGGAACGATTTATGGATAAGCTGTTACTGGTTGGGTTAGAGAGAGAGAGAGAGAGAGAGAGAGAGAGACAGAGAGAGAGACAGACAGACAGACAGAGACACACAGAGAGAGAGAGAGAGAGAAGGATTAGAGGAATAAACGTAAATAGAAAACATCCCGTAAACTTAGACCAGTTAACAGCAAGATAAAAAATGTAAAATGGTTAAAATTTAGTTATTAAAATTAATAAATTTGATTAATAAATTTGGGAAATCAAATAGCCCGTAAATGAATTCAACTCTTACAGTAAACACAACAAAGCAACGCTCAAGACAAAAGAAATGAAAACTCAACCATACCACTGGTTTTCCAAGCGCACCTCACGCGGTGCACTGTAGGCATTACTGAAGGTTCTTTGCAGCGTCCCTTCGGGCCGTAGCTGCAACCCCTTTCATCCCTTTTACTGTGCCTCCGTTCACATTCTCTTTTCTCCATTTTTCTATCCACCCTCTCTGAACAATTGCTTCGTTGTGCAACTGCAAGGTTTTCCTCCTGTTACACCTTTAAAACCTTCCTGACTTTCAGTTTCCTTTTCGACGCTGAATGACCTCATAAGTCCCAGCTCTTGGCCTTTAGCCTAAATTCTATATTCTATTCTATTCTGCGGAAGAGGTGACGTTACGACCTAAGCTGCGCGGAACAGGACTTATTTTAAATCGCGATGGGTAGACCTCGTATTCTCCAGACTAGAGGTTCTCAACCAGGGGGAAATTCCTTCCTAGGGGGGAATTTGAGAGTTTCAGGGGGGGAATTGTGACTACAGATTGGCAGGCTCAAACTGTTTCTAAGACCACACAAAACGAAGTGTGCATCGGTCCGCACTACTGAGAGGTCACGCTGCGCTTTCCCTCCGCTAGCTTGTGTGTTTGTGTTAGTGATTTGTTGCGTATTATTTGGATTGCACCTCTTGAGGCAGACAGTTTTGGAAAGGGGGTGGGGGGAATGACATACGGTGAAAAGGGTGCACGGGCCAAAAAAGGCTGAGAACCACCGACCTTGTGTGTTACAGTAAGACTCGAAACCAATGGAGTGAGAAGCTAAAGGAACTAATTCAGCAATAAGTATATTTCCCGTACGGGGTTAGTGCCGTCAGTGTACCTCGTACGGTGCACTGTAGGCATTACTTAAGGTTCTTTGCGGCCTGGCTTCGGCCGCTAGCTGCAACCCCTTTCATTTCTTTTACTGTACCTCCTTTCATATTCTCTTTCTCCCATCTTACTTTCCACCCTCTGCTAACAACTGATTCATAGTGCAACTGCGAGGTTTTCCTCCTATTACGCCTTTCAAACCTATTACTGTCAATTTCCAATTCAGCGCTGAATGACCTCATAGCTCCCAGTGCTTGGCCTTTGGCCAGAATTCTGTAATCCATTCAATAAGTTTATTTACATACAGTCTGCTCAATTACATGTCATTCCCTGTAGTAGTCTAGAGGAGCAATGGCATGTAGGACAAACAACAGTATCGTAGCAAGCGTAATTACCAACTCTATCCGCATTATTAGCGTTATTGACCTCTGTTACTTTTATGTCATCTATACGTTATGGTCAGTAGCAAGCAAGCTGTGCATTATTTATTTATTGATTCATTCATTTTATATTCATTTCCGTCAAGCATAGTTCTTATTACCGCCCGCATTTTTGCTCTGCAGAAATTCTATTCGTTATCAGTAACATAAACTGTACATTATTTATTTATTTATTTATTTATTTATTTATTTATTTATTTATTTATTTATTTATTTATTTATATGTTTCTCTATTTTAATTATTTTCGTCGTGGGCACACAAGCTCCCGTGCCCATCTCTGGGGCATGGAATTAGAAGTCCCATTACAAAACTCAATGCATAACTTGCTACAGACCTTGTGGAACTGGTATCAGCAACAGAGGGTCACAATGAGACCAGAGAGACAGGAAGTATTCGTAATGCATATAGCCGATGGAAAATGTCCGTACTAATAAATTATTATTATTATTATTATTATTTATTATTATTATTATTATTATTATTATTACCCTTCAAGCAAAGCTTATTATTATTATTATTATTATTATTATTATTATATTATTATTATTATTGTATTTGTATTATTATTGTAACTCTATCTTCAGGCAAAGAAGAATTTGTATCTAAAGCAGACTGAAAAAAAATTATTATTATTATTATTATTATTATTATTATTATTATTATTATTATTATTATTATTATTATTATTACGACTCTGTCTTCAGGCAAAGCTGAACCTGTATCTAAGGCAGACCGAACAAAAAATTATTATTATTATTATTATTATTATTATTATTATTATTATTATTATTATTATTATTATTATTATTGAAATTCTGTCTTCAGGCCAAAACTAAACTTTTTCTATAGCAGACTGAAAAATAATAATAATAATAATAATAATAATAATAATAATAATAATAATAATTATTATTATTATTATTATTATTATTATTATTATTATTATTATTACTATTTATTATTATTATTATTATCCCAGCTTTGTTCTATTCCGTCATTCTCGTCCCCTAGGAGAAGAGAAGAAAAGGGTCACCCACATACTATAAAAACACGGTCTAATTAAGTGAGAGGTCAAATATGTGTCTCGTTTGAAGTAGGAGAGGAAGAAGGAAAGGAGGAGTAGGAGGAGAGGAAGAGGAGGAGGAGGAAGGAAGAAGGAAATTCTCTCCTTGAGGAAAAGAAGAAGAAGAAGAAATAGAGGACAAAGAGAAAAGAATGATAACAAGTTGCCTTCGAAGTATAAAATAAAAGAACTGGATCTGAAGAGTCTTTGATGTTAAAAACCTAATTAAGTGGATGTCGTTGTACTGTAGTAGAGAGACCATATAATTAAGAAGAGGTATTTTGGGGGGGAGCAAAGGACTTTCATGGAGAGAGAGAGAGAGAGAGAGAGAGAGAGAGAGAGAGAGAGAGAGAGAGAGAGAGAGAGAGAGAGAAAAACCTCGCTTAATTGCAGGCTAGGATAAACTTGCATGTAAAGCAAACAGAACAAAAAATGTATACTGCAGAATTATTATTATTATTATTATTATTATTATTATTATTATTATTATTATTATTATTGTTGTTGTTGTTGTTGTTGTTGTTATTGTTGTTTTTTGTGTTGTTGTTGAGAGATGCCGTTCACTCTTCCGTTTTAGCAAACCACACAAATTCTATATCTGCCTATTTCCTCTAGATGAACAATTATTATTATTATTATTATTATTATTATTATTATTATTATTATTATTATTATTATTATTATTATTATTATTATTATTTGGGTGTAACCGTTTAGTATAACTTCTTATATTGTTTATCTAAATTTTATGTATTGTAGCTACCTAGTCTGTTTCTGTGTATTATTATTATTATTATTATTATTATTATTATTATTATTATTATTATTATTATTATTATTATTAAGTCACCACTGCCAAGGGCAAAAGCGCGTAGAGAGAGAGTGGGGATCCCAACGACCTTTTAGATTCAATACCGTCATGGGGCCTAGAGAGAGAGAGAGAGAGAGAGAGAGAGAGAGAGAGAGAGAGAGAGAGAGACTGACTGAACCAGGAATCTCAGCTGCAAATCATCACTGAATACAAGCAGAGAGGAAATTGGGCCTGCTAGGGGAGAGAGAGAGAGAGAGAGAGAGAGAGAGAGGGGGAGAGAGAAGGGGGAGAGAGAAGGGGGAGGCTCAGGGGTCGGGACAAGTACATTCAATCAGATCTCGTTTGCAATTGTCACCTCTTGGTGTAAGATGACGTCAAACATTGCTTTTGGTCTGCACTTGGTTGGGTAACCACCACTGAATAGCAATCGGTAACACGTTTGCTTAACCGCTGTCTCTTGAAGTGGAACAACATAAGCTTTGGTCAGTGTGTGGATTGGTGACCACCAGTAATGTCAGATACCTTAGGGCTTAGCCCACCTGTGGAATCACTAGTGTAAGGTCAACAACCCCATCCCAAATAGCAATGTTTTTTTTTTAAGTTTTCTGTGAAAGAAAACTATTGTCTGTCCGTCCGCCCTCAGATCTTAACAACTACTGAGGCTAGAGGGCTACAAATTGGTATGTTGATCATCTACCCTCCAATCATCAAACATACCAAATTGCAGCCTCAGTAGTTTTTATCTTATTTAAGGTTAAAGTTAGCCATAATCGTTCGTTTGGGAACGATATAGGAAAGGCCGCCACCGGGCCGTGGTTAAAGATTAATGGACCGCGGCTCATACAGCATTATACCAAGACCACCGCAAAATAGATGTTTTCGGTGGCCTTGACTATACGCTGTACAGGAAACTCGATTGCGCTGAAGAAACTTCGGCGCATTTATTATTTGTTCCTACTGTTCACTTATACATTATATTTAGTAATACTTTTACGTCCAGAAACATTTCAACTAATAAAATTCATTATTTTATCAATTTTATGCTCGGAAAATTTAAACTTATAGAATAAGGAATTAGAAGCCCCCTCAACATATAAACCTATCTCTCTCTCTCTCTGTCTCTCTCTCTCTCTCTCTCTCTCTCTCATTTATAAGGCCCGCGAATGGGTACCATTGTCAGCTGGTAGTAAAAAAAAAAAAGGGGATGTGGAAATGGTAACTTTTAAGATATTTTCTGAGAATCAGGAGGCTTTGACCGTCTGTTTATGTTTGTTTTTGTTTTTGTATATTTAAATTATATATATATATATATATATATATATATATATATATATATATATATATATATATATATATATACAGTATATATATATATATATATATATATATATATATATATATATATATATATATATATATATATATATATATATATATATACTATATAGTGTATATATATGTGTGTTGTGTGTGTGTGTACAGCTGAATCACGAAAATATGGAACCTTCTGAAATATATAAATAAAGATAAAATCCATGAAGGAAAGGAAACGCTGGAGTGCTGCGAGGCCTGACTGTCTGTTGTCCTTTACCTAGCAGACGACAGACAGTCGAAAGGCCTGCAGCACTCCAGTGTTCCCTTCCTTCGTGGATTTTATCTTTATATATATATATATATATATATATATATATATATATATATATATATATATATATATATATATATATATATATATATATATATATAGTATATAGATGTGTAATATAGAATATATATATAGAGAGAGACAGAGAGACAGAGAGACCTAAAAACTCATTTAAGATTCTATCACACGAGAATTAAGGTCAGCAAAGTGTCCGTCCAGTGGACCTCCGCTTGGCCTTTGTATGACATTTCGAAGCTCGATTACTTCACAAAAATAACTCGTTTTTATATTCAGGAAAGGATTTTTCTCTATGTTTCATTCACATACACACACGCACACATACACATACACAAACACACATACACACGTGTACAGAGAGAGAGAGAGAGAGCAAGAGTGCGGTTTCCCTAGAGGGAGATGAAACGAAAGTACAGCAATGTGGTGTAGGAGTGTTTGTTTACATAACACTGATATATTAATTCTAAACATCTTTGTCTAGTACAAGGAAATAGCAAACTTCATTAGGCCACAGCTGTCGCCGTTACTTACATACATACATAAAACACACATATATACTGTATATACATATATATATATATGTGTGGGGCATACCTACTCGCGCGCGCGCGTTTCTTTTCGAGAAAAACACAGTTCGAAGCTTCTTCCCTCTTTGTTTTATTTCTTTGTCGTGTTTCTAGCGTTTTTCATATAGTTACCAGTTTATTTCTTTATTTTTCGTCTATAATTAATTGATTTATCATTCCCATTTGTATTTCACAATTCTTCTCTTTGCCTTTCTTCTGTCAGATAAAACAATTCTATTCTGTTAAAGTTTACCTAGAGTCTTTGGTTTTTCTCAAAGGAATATTTCCTAATAATAAATAATAATAATAATAATAATAATAATAATAATAATAATAATAATAATAATAATTGTGTCTGTTACTTTTCCACTTTTCTCCCAGA
>NC_089796.1:6137500-6157500 GCF_040412425.1 Macrobrachium rosenbergii | reverse complement strand
TCATACAGCAGATACCGAGACCACCAAAGATAGGTCTATTTTCGGTCCTTGATTATCCGCCTAGTGGCCGTACAGAAAAACTCGATTGCGCTGAAGAAACTTCGCCTTTTTTTTTTTTTTTCTTGTATAAAACAGCTATCACCTCCCCGCCTGTTATTTTGTTTTTCCTCTGAAAGATCAGCGTCTCTAAACCACTATTTAGGAGAGTATGGTCTCATTAAGTTCCTCAGGAGTTGGTACCGCTGGTTTGATGATGACCCTGCAAAGGTCATCTCTTCAGGGTTGGCATTTCTGAGGTCGATGTCCCTCCGAGGGTATCGACCCTTAAGGGCTCCTTCGTTGGTACTATTCACTTCGGGATATGGCATCGTCTCTTTAGGGTCCATCCACAGTAAATGTCACCAACACTTGTCAGCAACATATGACACGTATCACAAACAAGTTGAAAACAAATGAGCGACTATGTGAAAAACTAACCTTTGGCCAATGCAGGATAATCGCATGAAGCACTGGTTAAAACTACTGATATGTCGTCGACTTGTATTCAACATGTTTGCGATGTGTATGCGACAAGTTTCTGACACGTGTTTATGACATGTTTGACTCTGTCTTTGGTTTTGGTTTCTTATAGGTAATCAGTAACATTTCATTCTTAGGAGCGATAACCTGTTGATTCTTCTTTGGCTCAGGAAAAACTGAGTCAATAGAGCTCCAAAATATGATTTATATAAGATATAAAATTCGTCTTCTATGTAATATATATATATATATATATATATATATATATATTAAGTTCCTATATATACATTTATATATATATATATACTGGTTATATATATATGCCCCATAATATATATACATCTCTTCATATATATATATATATATATATATATATATATATATATATATACACATATTCAAGAACTATAAGCTAAATTGCAAAATGAACATTCAGCCAAGTTCACATAATGTCTTATTTTAAAATGACGTAATTATATAATTAACTTTTCTTTCCTTCGTTGGTACTGTTCTCGTTAAATCTCTTAAAAAAATTAAATACTTAAAAAACTTACATTTAACATTATACGGAAGTGCAAACTGTTCATATGAGACGGGTACTAGATAGCACTTGTCTCTTAATCATAAAATACATTAAGACAGAAATTGAGTCTTATCTGATCGTAATGGGAAATACTACTGAATATTAAATATAAAAAGTAAAAAATTCCCAGAAGTTTCTTCGGCGCAATCGAGTTTTCTGTACAGCGTATAATCAAGGCACTCAAAAATAGGTCTATCTTTCGGTGGCCTCTGTATAATGCTGTATGAGCCGCGACCCATGAAACTTTAACCACAGACCGGCGGTGACCTGTCCTATACCGTTGCCAGACGCACGATTATGGTTAACTTTAACATTAAATAAAATAAAAGCTACTGAGGCCAGAAGGCTGCAATTTGGAATGTTTGATGATTGGGGGGTGGATGATCAACGTACCAATTTGCAGCCCTCTAGCCTCAGTAGTCTTTAAGATCTGAGGGCGGACAGAAAAAGTGCTGACGGACAAACAAAGACCTCTCAATAGTTTTATTTTTAAAGAAAACTAAAATCGTAAGGATAAGTCTCTCTTGAGATTTTGTAACAGATGCTCAAGATTAACGATGACTCAAAGAATCTAAAAAAGAGAAGTAAAACCAAACGAATCTATTTTTGAGGGCCTCGTTGTTTGTAACAAGGGCGACGCGTTTCAGCGTGTTACAGTCTTTATGACCTTCGCCGTGGCGTTTGTTTATGCCGTGTTGCTTACACCTTTCAAACACGTCAGTCTCTCTCTCTCTCTCTCTCTCTCTCTCTCTCTCTCTCTCTCTCTCTTTTCCTAGTAGGCAACTGTTTTAGTCTGTATCTATATTCTTATTCATTCATGTTTTTATTCTTAAATACAAGTCAGTCTCTCTCTCTCTCTCTCTCTCTCTCTCTCTCTCTCTCTCTCTCTCTCTCTCTCTAGTAGACAGCTCTTCTAGTCTGCAACTCTATCATTCTTATTCATTCATTTTTTTACTCTTAAACATGTCAGTCTCTCTCTCTCTCTCTCTCTCTCTCTCTCTCTCTCTCTCTCTCTCTCTCTCTCTCCCAGAAACCAACCCTTCTGTACAGTATCTATAACATTCTTATTCATTCATTTTTTTTAATTCTCCACGAAACAAAAAATAAAAACCTTTGCGATTAATATTCGTGGTTCACTCCTAAGTTCAAAAGATAACGATTAAGTTACTGCGAAAGTCGTGGCTTTCACGAAAGCAGCGAAAGTTCATTCGTAAGTACACATGTTTCATGAGGCATCGCCAATACACGAAAATTCGTTCAAAAACACAGCGCGTGATTTATGAAGACCAATTTCCTACGATAGTCGTGGCTTCTTCCGTAACACGGAACTCCCTTAGCTGCAACCTCTTTCATTCCTTTTACTGTACCTCCGTTCATATTCTTTCTTCCCTCTTACTTTCCACCCTCTCCTAACCATCATTTCATAGTGCAACTGCGAGGTTGTCCTCCTGTTACACCTTTCAAACCTTTCTACTCTCAATTTCCCTTTCAGCGATGAATGACCTCATAGGTCCCAGTGCTTGGCCTTTGGCCTAAGTTCTGTATTCCATTCCATAACACGAAAACGAGAATTAATTAGTAAGCAAACGTTTTTCTTTATTCGTCAGTAAAAGAAGATTCATTCATAAACGGAGCGTGATTCATAATATAATGCTGATGAATGAAAGTGTATTAGCGTACACCACGTGATTCTACTATCAACGTTATTTTTATTGTTATTGTTGTTATTTACTCGTAATTATCATATTGGATGAAAAATAAACTGTTTATAAAAAATTAACAAATCACACAAGTAAGTGAATTCTTACCAGGTAAGCGAATAATTACCAGGTAAGAGAATTAACACCAGGCAGGTGAATACTTATGAGGTAACTGAATTAACACCAGGTAAGCGAATATTTACCAGGTAACTGAATGAACACCAGGTTAGCGAATACTTACCAGGTAAGCGAATACTTATCAGGTAAGTGAATTATTACCAGGTGAGCGAATACTTACCAGGTAAGTGAATTACCGCCAGGTAGACAAATACTTATCAGGTAAGCGAATACTTACCAGGTATGCGAATACTTACCAGGTAACTGAATCAACACCAGGTAAGCGATGCGAATACTTACCAGGTAACTGAATCAACACCAGGTAAGCGAGTACCTACCAGGTAAGAGAGTTAACACCAGGTAAGTGAATGAACACCAAGTAAGTGAATGAATACCAGGCAAGCGAATACTTACCAGGTAAGCGATACTTACCAGGTAAGCAAATACTCACCAGGTAAATAAATTAACACCAGGTAAGCAAATACTTACCATGTAACAGAATTAACACCAGGTAAGCGAATACTTACCAGGTAAGTAAATACTCACCAAATAAGTGAATTAATACCAGGTAAGCGAACACTTACCAGGTAAGTGAATTAACACCAGGTAAGGGAATTAACACCAGGTAAGTGAATAAACACAAGGTAAGGAAATACTTACCAGGGAAGCGAACACTGTACTAGCAGTGCCTCAGCAAAAAAAATTCACAGGAAAAACCTCTTAATATTTTTCATTTACCATCCGAGTCACAGAGCACTCATTGAAGAACCGTCTTCCATTTAGCGGGAATCTTCCTTTCAGCTCCGAGCCGTTTCGGGAAGATTAAATCGCCCGTATCTCGTGGCTATCGCTTCTGCGGGCGGATTGAATCCCATTCTCGGTATGACTTGATCAGTATGATGGTTTTTTTTTTTTGGGATGGGGGATGGGGGCTCTCGGAACCTCTCTCTGGACTCTCTCTCTCTCTCTCTCTCTCTCTCTCTCTCTCTCTCCAAAGCTTTGATGATTACCCCTCTGGGTTTTAATTTCCAATAGCACCCTCTCTCTCTCTCTCTCTCTCTCTCTCTCTCTCTCTCTCTCTCTCTCTCTCTCTCTCTCTCTCTCTCTCCAGTGCTTTGAGGATTAAACCTCTGGGTTTCCAATCTTCTCTCTCTCTCTCTCTCTCTCTCTCTCTCTCTCTCTCTCTCTCTCTCTCTCTCTCTCCAAAGCTTTGATGATTACCCCTAACAGCACCTCCGTCTCCAATCTCTCTCTCTCTCTCTCTCTCTCTCTCTCTCTCTCTCTCTCTCTCTCTCTCTCTCTCTCTCTCTCTCTCTCTCTCCAAAGCTTTGATGATTAAACTCAATCTCTCTCTCTCTCCAATGCTTTTCAGGGTTAAACCTCTGGGTTTAATTTCCAATAGTACCCCTGCTCTCTCTCTCTCTCTCTCTCTCTCTCTCTCTCTCTCTCTCTCTCTCTCTCTCTCTCTCATATTTGATGAATTTGAGCTTAATTTTCATTATTTACTCACTCCAGCGTTTATTTCTCTCCCAGTATAATAATTCCTAGTAAATAACAGCAATAAAAATAACGTTGATTATTATGGAAATAACGATTAAAAAGTTCTCCATTTTAAAACATTTCATCTCTCTCAACAGAAAATGACCCGTGACCAAAAAAGGTCATTCCAGCCCCTTTATTTGCTTATTAATTCCTACTTTTTTTAACAAACTCCATAATGACCATAATCCCCCGGTAATTACGACTCGTAGGTAAACACCTCAATTACGGCTAATTACGACGAGAAATGTAATTAAATTCCTAATTCAAAATGATTGGTCGGGTTAAAAAAAAAAAGTAATCCTTCTCAAAACGATTGGGGAAAATAATAATCCTCAAAACGATTGGGAGGGGTGGAAAAATGATGACTTCATTTCACTCAAACTCGAATTCCCCGGAATTGTGGCCAATCCCTTTTGACATCATCCGGCTGCGATGTCATTAAGGCTTAGATTTCCATTGGAACAGAAAGACACTTCGGACTTATTGACGGAGCATAATGAGGCGAGCTTTGAACAGCAGAAGCAGCTGCCTACTTCGTTTCTCTGCGAGTTTTCAATTCTCGTTTTCTTCTTCTCTGTTTTTATGGCGAAATTTTATTTTGAGGGCTTGGATTATCCCCTTTGTGAGGAGAGAGAGAGAGAGAGAGAGAGAGAGAGAGAGAGAGAGAGAGAGAGAGTTGTTGCTCATTCGGTTTTCCAAACCCGGATGAAATAGGTTGGTTGGACGTGGTGTTAACGAAATTGTCTTGAAAGAGAGACAGAGAGAGAGAGAGAGAGTTTTTGCTCATTCAGCTCCCAAACCGGGATAAAATGGGATTGTTGGACGAAGTTTTAACGAAATTGTCTTGAGAGAGAGAGAGAGAGTTTTTGCTCATTCAGTTTTCCAAACCCGGGTGACATATGTTGGTTGGACGAAGTTTTAACGAAATTGTTTTGAAAGAGAGAGAGAGAGAGAGAGAGAGAGAGAGAGAGAGAGAGAGAGAGAGAGAGAGAGAGAGATTGTTGCTGCTCATTCAGACCTGGATAAAATAGGATTATTGGACGAAGTATCAACGAAATTGTCTTAGAGAGAGAGAGAGTTGTTGACCATTCAGCTCCCAAACACGGAAGAAATTGTTAGACGTAGTGTTGACGAAATTGTCTTCAAAAAGATGTTATCGAACCATGCAATAATCTTTAGCTATCTGTTGCAAACGGCGATAGTTCAATGTAATCCCATGCAACAATAAATCCCGTAATAACCTTGATTAAGGAATGACAATTACCGAAGCGAGTAATCCCGAGATTACATAATCTCCCCCAAATATTCTTTGGATTTCACCTACGGTTATTGTTTTTAAAATGCAAAGGCCGATGGGACGGGTATCTTATAACGTCCGTGTCTAGCCCAGACTTGAGGGGACAAGGAAAACGGAAGGCTGAGGCTTAACTCTGCCTCTCCCACCCACAAACATGGAATAGGAAACACGGAAGCAGGGAGAGAATACCAAATATTTACTTAACTTCGTAATTTCATTGCACTGACATCCATTACTTAATAGTTCTCTTAATTTTCTTGCATAGTTAAATAATATTCAAACGAGAATTTCATTTCGCGCAAACTCTGATATGTATTACACACAGAAAAATAAATATATGGATAAGCACTGAGCTTAAGCATTATTCCTCATACCGCTAGACTGTGGAACAGTCTCCCTGAGGTTGTGCAACTTGGAACCTCGAAAGTTCAAGCGAAGATGCGATGCATTACTTCCCTAAGGCAATTCTTGTATTTTAATAATCGACTGACATTTTTATCTATTTATTTATTAATTTTTTTATTTATTTCTTGTTTTCTATAGCTGATCTCTTCTTTCTGTATTTCCTATTACTTTGTGTTACGTATTTCAAATGACCACCGTATTTTTTGGAAGCTTGAATTTCAAGTCAATGGCCCCTGTGGTGGGCTTGTTCCATATGAATGGGATTCATCTTCTGAATATATAATAATAATAATAATAATAATAATAATAATAATAATAATAATAATAATAATAATTATCATTATTATTACTATTATTATTATTATTAATATTATCTGAATAATAATAATAATAATACTTTATTATTATTATTATTATTATCTGAATAATAATAATAATAATAATAATAATAATAATAATAATAATAAGAATAATAATAATAATAATAATAAGCAGCATTGTTCGCCCAATTCCTCCCGGATTTCTCTCGCTTGGGGAACCCTCCATAAACGAGGCACTTGTCAAGAACAAACTCTCCCCTCCCCCCCCCCCTCCCCCCCGAGTTATAATGGATGGCCTTAGCAGTAGTAATGGTAATTAAGATAATGTGTTCAGGAGATCATTATCCCGCTCGAGACCTGACTTGATTTATGAGTGGTTCCTCAAACGTACCGGCTGTTTTTGAAAGGCGGCTTGAAGCGGTCTTGAGTGCGGATTCCAGCTGCGATAATTATTATTAATCCTGGGAGACTTTTGGTTTAAAATGTTGTCAGTTCATGTGGACGAAAATGTCGATGAGTTCTGAATTAAGAGAGTTCGATTTCAGTCGTCGATTTATTCTCCGTAAAGGGTAGTGCCGTCCCTGCACCTTATGCGGTGCACTGTAGGCATTACTTTAGTTTCTTTGCAGCGTGCCCTCGGCCCCTAGTTGCAACCCCGTACGTTCCTTTTACTGTACCTCCTTTCATATTCTCTTTCTTCCATCTTACTTTCCAACCTCTGCTGACAGTATAGTGCAACTGCGAGGTTTTCCTCCTGTTACGCCTTTCAAACCTTATACTGTCAATTTCCGTTTCAGCGCTGAATGATCTCACAGGTCCCAGTGCTTGGCCTTTGGCCAAAACTCTACATTCAATTCAATTCAATTCATCGATTGATTATGTTTTGGCGCAAATATTTTAAATCGAGAATTAAGTCTCACTTCTTGGTTGTGTCGTAACGTAATTAGCGTTAACTTGTCGGCTGGAAAAGACATTAAATTTTCTTCAGTGACTAAAAATAAGTAATTAATTTAAAAAGATGAATAACACGAGAGAGCAAAATTACGAAATAACTCCAAGAACGGGAGAGAGAAAAAGTGGATGGTGGCAATCTCAGGCCACACATTCTTGGAAGACTTAATTCTACTTAAGGTCTCAATGAAAGTAACCATTTTTATAGAGTTCTAGACGTATAAACTAACATTTTATGAAGCTTACGATTTTTATATAAATACTTTTTCGGCTCCATCGTCTTTGAATATGCTATGATACTCTTCATTTTCTTTTAGACCCCCAACCAACAGTAAATAAGATTTATAGATAATATCTGGAGACGGTTCAAATATTGTTATAATGTTCCTTCCCTCGAGAGGCAATATACAATTTTCCTTAGGGTCAGGTCCAATTATTTCTACCCCAGCTTCCTGACCTAACCTAACCTAACCTCTTTCATTCCTTTTACTGTACCTCCATTCACATTATCTTTCTTCCATCTTGCTATCCACCCTCTCCTAACAATTATTTCATAGTGCAACTGCGAGGTTTTCCTCTTGGTACATCTTTCAGACGTACCTACTCTCAATTTCGTTTCCAGCGCTGAATGACCTCATAGGTCCCAGTGCTTGGCCTTTGGCCTAAACTCTATACTCCATTCCTACCTACTCTCAGTTTCATTTCCAGCGCTGAATGACCTCATAGGTCCCAGTGCTTAGCCTTTGGCCTAAACTCTGTATTCCATTCCATTCCATTCCATTACTAACCTAACCTAACCTAACCTAACCTTACCCTACCCCTAACCCCAGAACCCTGGCTAGATAAGGGAAACTGGTTACCCTTACCATCGGCCTACCTAGGAAGCCATTTCAGTAAATGTGATATAAAAAGGATCTTTGACCTTGTTTTGAGACCTTGAAGAAGGTTGCTAAACAACCTAATCATAGTTCCACAGCCTGCTGAATCCATAAATCTTGGAAAATCTTCGCAAACGGCAAACCAAACGTCGGCGGCCTTTGATGAGTGTACTTCAGGAACCAAGATCAACAACTGAATTGCAAGACCCACTTTTGGAAAAGACGCAGCATCCGCGGGTTTAAGTAAACAAATTTGGAAAAGTGCAGTTGCCAGATACTTCCATCCATCTCTAGGGGTAGTTGCCAGATACTCATCTTTCCGAAAGATTTCATGGATATTTTCATCTTTCCGAAAGCCAGTCCATAGATACTTTTTATCTTCATATTATACTGTTGTATTACAGTAAAAGACATTCAGGTTCTGGATATTTTCATCTTTCCGAAAGAGTTCCTAGACAATCCCATCTTTCTTAGGAAAGCTGCCAGATATGCACATCTTTTTGGAAGAGTTCCTAGATACCTCCATTCGTCTAAGGAAAGCTGCCAGATACTTCCATCTTTCCGAAGGAGTTCCTAGACACCCCCATCCGTCTTAGGAAAGCTGCTAAATACTCCCATCTTTCTGAAAGAGTTCCTATGAGATACTTCCATTCGTCTTGGAAAAACTGCTAAATACTCCCATCTTCCCGAAAGAGTTCCTAGACACCCCCATCCGTCTTAGGAAAGCTGCCAGATACTCCCATCTTCCCGAAAGAGTTCCTATGAGATACTCCCATTCGTCTTGGAAAAACTGCCAGATGCTCCCGTCTTCCCGAAAGAGCTCCTATGAGATACTCCCATTCGTCTTGGAAAAACTGCCAGATACTCCCATCTTTCCGAAAGAGTTCCTAGGAAATACTTCCATCCGTCTCGGTGGCCAAAGAATAGCATTATTAACTCGTCACTCGAGAACGCTATAAATCACTGGGTACCCGTCATGAAGAGCTCTAGACCGTCTTAAGATCCCCTTTTGGTCATCCGCGGATCCTTTTGTTATGACAGCTGCTTTGCGTAAACCTCTGCAAATTGAGCCAAATGCGCCGAGTAAACAAACACTCTTCTTCAAAGTGACACACTGAAGTTGGTGATGGAGGGAGAGAGGGGCTTCTTCTTGAAATAAATGCCGATACTTTTGCGCAGAAATGTTCCTGGGGAAAAATATAAACAAATACGTGGTTGTGATTGTTCTCTTATAGTCATCCCCTGCTCTAATAATGCTTACAAAGAGGTGATTACGGTGTTATTTATAGTTAAAATAGATACGAATGTAACAGATGTATTGGTGAATGGATTGGAAATCAGGATTACTGTATTTACTTGGAACCTTACATGTGCAGGGATGATGAACAATGGAGGATAATCTACAGAAATGTACGATTATTCTCTCTCTCTCTCTCTCTCTCTCTCTCTCTCTCTCTCTCTCTCTGTTAAATGGCCTTGTATCCTTACTTCTGAATATTTGCAGTCCCTTTTGTTTGATTCCTTCAAGGCTTATCCAGACTTCGGCATTATATTTTTATTGATTTCATTATTTTTGTGGAGAAACTTCAACTATTCTGTTGGCTCCTAGGTCCTCATTATGATCTATTGCCGCTCACATTAGACTCCTAAGGTTGGTTTACAAATTTGTAAACGTTCACATGTACGATGAGTCTGCTAACCCATTCCCATTTATCTCTAGCCTAGTTGAAGTAGAACAAAGCCAGTTATCAGGTTGCGTGAAGGGGTGAAGATACAACTCTGGGAATGAAAGAAGTAACATGAAGGAGCGGTGCAGACCCACTTGCTGTTTGTTTTTCTAAGCTAACAACGACTGAGGAAATCGTACATGTATGCACTGTAACTCCCTCCACATCTTTTCACTTTTTTCTCAGTTCTCTCAAGCCAGGAGACAAGATTTCAACTTGGATACACTCCTAGAAATCTCTGACAAATTACGCTAAGGTCTTTGTCAAAGAGGTAAAAAGTCTTTGACAAATGACTCTGAGGTCTTTGGAAAATAGGTATAAAGTCTTTGACAAATGACTCTAATGTCTAAGACAAAGAAGTCAAGAGTCTAAGAGTCTATGACATATTATGACTTCGAGGTCTCTGACAAAGAAATCAAACCCTTTGACAACTAATTAACATTTTTTGAGGAAAAAAGTCAAGGTTCTTTGACAAAGAACTCAAAAATAAATCCTTGTACAAATAAATAACTTGGAGGCCTTTGATAAGTATGAGTTTTTTAGTTAATTCAAATTACCAATGAACCAAAATCTTTGGGTGCATAGAAGATCTCAGCTCCACACTATGAATAAAAACATTGGGAATTAAAAATATTACTATGAAATACAAAGGCGTTAACAAAGAGAATCTTCTTCAGGGTTCATGCGCGAACGTGAGGCCTTCCCGCCACCTCCTTGTTCCCTCCCCACCCCCATCTCTTCTCTTCCTCTTATCCTCTTACTCCTACTTCTCCCCTTTACGTTCCCTCCTACACCCCTCTTCCTCTCCCCTCATTCACTCCTATGGTAAGACAACGAAAAGTCAGAAAGGAAAACAGAAGGAGATCGCCTGAGCGAATGCAAGACGAACGCTCGAAGGCGACGCTCCCTCGCGTTGGAAGGGGTGCAGCGAATCGCTCCCTCAGGGTCGAGAGGGTGGACTCGCGGGAGATTATCAGTAATGCAAACAGGAAGAAGCCTTATTTTAGTATTCATATCTCGATCTGCTCGCCTCGTTTACATTTTATATTGGTTCGTCTTATTCTTCTTAACGAACGGCAAGGTACGGAGGCGCTAAGTAGGGCGTTCATGAGCTCCTGGAAGTAGGCGCAAAGCGAAGGAAGAAACTTCGAATGGCTCTATGTGGCTTAACAAATAAGTCTTTGCATTAATAGTTCTTCGTTTTTGGTTGATATAAGTTTTCTGTACATTGAATTCGAACCAGTCCCATGTTCACTTCTTTAATTCAGGACTAATAATCATCAGCGACTGTCGTGAAAATTTGTACTCTCACATTGGTCTAATGATTGCTGGAAGCGGTAAACGACGAGTTAATGACATCCGTTTTCTACTCTTGACGAAACTGACCAATGAACGCAGCTCATCTTTGCTGACTTGGCATTCATGAAGAGAGAGCCACAGGTCAAGAGAGGGGTATTTAAGTCTTTACGGACTTCAGCGAGATTAGTCGGAAACGGTTAGGTATCTGCTTTGGTGAAATCCTAATCTTTCCGTCATTGGCGCCTAATTCGTCCCTGGACTTACGCAGCGTTTATGCACACATGAATTCAGTTAATGCGTGTGAATGTATTAATGAGTGGACATACGCAGCTATAATTCTAAGCGGGGATATATAAATACAAAAAAGAAAAAAGCAAGCGCTCTATTCAAGAATATCCATATCGGTCTAGAGAATCGAGAAAAATAGACGAAAGAAAAAACAGAAACGAAAGACGAACAACAGCGATAATGACACCAAAGGAGAGGCCAAGAAAAGCCCCGTCGCTGATCAATCAAAGGCTTAGGATGTCCCTCCTCTCTCTCACAGGAAGCCGCTAAAGGATCCTACAGTCTGGCACTTCACCGGCTGCCGGAACCGCAAAGTTACACCGGCCTAAGAAAATGAGAGAGGAGCGGCTGGGTGTTGGCCGCTGCTGGTGCGTAGTGCTTCTTTCAATAGACCAAAAAGAGTTTTTTTTTTTTTTATCGCGCTGTTGCTTTGTTTTTTACACATTTATTTTTTTTAGATAATCTTCAGTTTATTTATTAGTTTTTTTTCTTTTCTAATAACCTATCTCTCTTCTTTCTGTATTCCCTATTACCATCTGCCACTTCTTTCCAACGAACACCATGTTCTTTGGAAGCTTGAATTTCAAGTCAGTGGCCCCATTTGTGGTGAGCTTGTTCCATATGGATAGGGTTCCTCTTCTGATTAATAATAATAATAATAATAATAATAATAATAATAATAATAATAATAATATTAATAATAATAATAATAATATTATTATTATTATTATTATTATTATTATTATTTCCTTCCAGTGACCTGAAAACTTTCCAGATGATCTGGGATTAAGTAAATATATGGTGAACAGATAGGGGAGAAGAAGTAATAATAATAATAATAATAATAATAATATTATTATTATTATTATTATTATTATTATTATTATTATTATTATTATTATTATTATTATTATTATTTTTAATACCTCTTCTCCCCTATCTATTCACCACATATTAATTCAATTCCAGATCATCTGGAAAGTTTTAAGGTCTGAAAGTGGAATTATCGCCATTGCATAATAAAACTGCTATTTGATTTTTGGGGCAAAATGATATTTTCTATATCTTATGCTTTAATGAACAGTATTAGATATAATTTTTTGGCTGTTATTGTTCAGTCATTTATATTACTATAATTCCCACGACTTATTTTATGCACAATATTAGTGGTAAAAGTGATAATATTAGTGATGATAATAACAATAACAATATCTTTTTTCAAGCTTATTAAGCTCCCTGTAACACACAGTCGCCCACATGCAACTCAAGATTCCCCGAACATTAATTTTTGGGATGAAGTTGCGAGCCCCATACCCCAACAGTGGTGGCGGGAGCTTACGTTTCTGGCTTTTACTCGTGGTCAACCCATTCAAGCTTTCTTTACTTTTAAACTGATAGGGAAATCAGTAGTGTAGGCAGTGACGTCATCATATGCATTGTAAGGGGTTAATGCCGTCAGTGCACCTCACGTGTTACACCGTAGGCATTACTTAAGGTTCTTTAAGGCGCACCTAGCTGCAACCCCTTTCATTCCTTTTACTATACCTCCGTTCATATTCTCTTTCTTCCATCTTTCTTTCCAACCTGACCTAACAGTTGTCCCAACATTATTTTCAGAGGTGGATGACCTCGTAGGTCCCAGTCCTTGGCCTAAATTTTATATTCCGATAACAGTTCAGAAATATGATATGGAAAAGCTTCCGGCAGTCTTCGAGGTCGAGGGAAGAGGACAAGGTAACCAACCTATCAATCACGCCTTCTTTCTCTTTCTTCCTTCCCTTACTTCCCGTCTCCTCCGAGACCTGTCACGAACTGAAGGGAAGAGGAGAAGAAGAAGAAGAAGAAGAAGAAGAAGAAGAAGAAGAAGAAGAAGAAGAAGAAAGAGACGAAGAATAAGGAGCAAAATAACAATAGGAAAGAGAAGAAGAAGAAGAAGAAGCAGGAGAAGAAAAAGAAGCAGAATAACAAAAGGAGAAGAAGAAAGAGAAGCAGAATAATAATAATAAGAAGAAAAAGAAGAACAAGAACAAGAAAAAAGAAGCAGAAGAAGAAGAGACTAACCACGACCTGGAGGAAAGAGGAAAAAACGAGAAGAAGAAGAAGAAGAAGAAGAAGAAGAAGAAGAAGAAGAAGAAGAAGGCGCATCGCATAAATCAGTCAGTCACTCGATCTTGAAAATGGAGAATATATGTGTGTAATATTTTCGGCCTTCAGCAACGCATCATCTTGTCCCCCCCCCGCCCCTAACCCCCCACCCCCGTGCCCCACTTCTCTCTCTCCCTCTCTATCAACTGGGAGATCTCGTATCCTATTACGCTTCATTCTTATTCATACAGAACCCGCAGCATCCCTGATGGCCGTGTCTATCAGCGCTGAGGAGTGACATCGTTCATCTGACAACTTCGTCACTGGGTCAAGACGCGCGTGTGGATTTTATACAACTATTTTTGTTCTTATTTTTCTTTTTGAAGCTTTATTTATTTCATACAGTCTTTTGCGTGTGTTTGCATTATGGGACAGGGACCAAGATATGCTTAGATGGCTTAGTTGCATAAAACAAGCCCAGTCATGTTAGGAAATTGTGCTTTTGTACAATAAATTGATGAAGGCAGAGAATCACTCATTCTGGAAGTGTGTAGTTTGAAAGACACATCAAACTGGTTGAACCGAAGTAGAACTGTAAACAAGCAATCTTTTTAATAAGCTGAACCGAGATGGAAATTTAAACAAGCAAAACTTATTTTTTTAATAAGCTGAACTGGTGTTCCGTGCGAGTCACTTTTTTTTCACTTCACAGTCAGCCCCAAAATTCATCACTCGGGAGTTAAATAATGACCTTGGCTGGCCTATTCCATCGGCCTCTGTCTTTGAAAGCATTCGTGACTCGATGCTCTATATCATTTGCAGAGATGCAATAAATCGGGAGGGGGAGAATTAGATTTGAAGGACATCTGTATTTTCAAGAGGGATGGACCTCTCTACTGCCATCAAACAAACTTTGATTTTCAGATGGAGTTGTTTTTATTTTCGTACACGCTGTATGATTTTTTTTTATAAACATATAAATGATTTGTGTATCTATGTTTATTTTCTCTTATTGAGCCTCTCTCTCTCTCTCTCTCTCTCTCTCTCTCTCTCTCTCTAAAAATAAAGATTAAACCACTTTCAACTAATCGGAGGTACTAATAAGAAAAAATTCGACGAAAGTATAATAATTCCGCTGTCACCTTTTACCTTTCCAGCTTAATAATAATAATAATAATAATAATAATAATAATAATAATAATAATAATAATAATAGTAATAATAATAATAATAAACAGATCTTAAACTTCTTACAAAAAGAAGATATTTGGATCAAGCGTTTGCTATGAAACAATTATTGGGGAAATTTGTCGGTTAAATATGTAACATTAATTGAAACTAGGTTCAAAGTTATTGTTGATGGGGTCACGTCAAGTAGATTTACTGTATTTCAGAAGTGAGAGAAATATTAAGATTTCAGCTCCTTCAATTGCAGAAGAAATATTCATATTTTGCTGAACTGAGTTATGTATAGATTTTTATTGTAATATATTTTTGTGTATTTCCGTTCGGGGAGGCCGCCGCCACTTTACTGCCAATTCTGAAGCACCATCTCCGAATTTAGAGTAATTTCACAAAGCCAAAATCAACAGAAGAATAAGAACATAAATACCCCGTAAGGGGTTACTGCCGTCAGTGCACCTCATGTGGTGCACTGTAGGCATTACTTATGTTCTTTGGAGCGTGTCTTCGGCCCCTAACTGCAACCCCTTTCATTTCTTTTACTGTACCTTTGTTCATATTCTCTTTCTTCCGTCTTACCTTCCACCCTCTCCTAACGATTGATTCATAGTGCAACTGCTTTGAGGTTTTCCTCCTGTTACACCTTTCAAACCTTTTACTGTCAATTTCCATTTCAACGCTGAATGACCTCATAGGTCCCAGTGCTTGGCCTTTGGCCTAAATTCTATGTTCAGTTCAATTCAAGAACAGAAATAGAAGAAGATATGGAAATAGAATCTACAGTGGCGCTGTGATTCCACATTAATAGACAAAGACATACTGTGATGGGAAAAAAGAAATCATCGTTCTATTTCTTATCACAAGAAGACCCCTTGTCTGAAACGCCGCCGTCTGATAACCTTTGAGGAACCACCTCACTGAGCGCTGCCGTATAGCCTCTGAGAAGGCGTTAATTAAGCTGGTAATTGGCCGGCAATTGACCGCTAACTGGTTGTTAGTGCTAATCACAACAGCTTCCTTTAATTATCGGTTGCCTAATGACCTCCGTATGTTGATTTATGGTTTCGTCTCTGACCCTTTTTTTTGTGACTTGAAGTGTTGGTTTTTTTCGCTGTAAGTCTTTGCGATAAGGATATTCTCCACCTTGTAGGGAGGAGTGCCGTCGGTGCACCTCACTCTGTGCGCTGTAGGCATTACTTAAGGTTCTTTGCAGCGTCCCTTCGGCCTCTAGCTGCGGCCCTTAAAATTCGTTTTACTGGATCTCCGTCCATGTTCTCTTTCTTCCATCTTACTTTCCACCCTCTCTAACGATTGTTTCATAGTGCAACTGCGAGAGTTTCCTCCTGTGTTACACCTTTCAAACCTTTTTAGTGTTTCCCTTTCAGTGCTGAATGACCTCACGGGTCCCAGCTTTTGAACAGCTGTCCACGCCCCTTTTTACTCTCACTTTCCCCTTCAGCGCTGAATAACCTCATAGGTCCCAGCTTTTGGCCTTCATTTTTTATTCCATTCCGTTCCAAAGACATTCTGCATGTACTTTACCAATGGCAATATCACTTTTCTTAAAAACAATACAAATATATTGAGTTCGTTCTTCTTAAAAATAACGAAAACACTTTCAGCATAGCAGTTTCCTAATGACCAATTGTGAGGATTATCAGAATGACAAATTTTAAACGTGCCGCCCCTAAGGGTAGACCAAGTGTCATTTGTTAAATGGCTCAGATGGCATGGATTATCGAAAGTACAATGTTGAAATGTCACCTGTAAGCATTATCGGAATGACGGCTTGTAAACTGAATTGAACTGAATATAGAATTTAGGCCAAAGGCCAAGCACTGGGACCATTGAAGTCATTCAAAGCTGAAACGGAAACTGACTTACAGTAAAGGAGGTCTGAGAGGTGTAACAGGAGGAAAACCTCAAAGCAGTTGCACTATGAATCAGTTGTTAGGAGAGAGTGGAAAGTAAGATTGAAGAAAAAGAATACGAAAGGAGGTACAGTAAAAGGAATGAAAGGGGTTGCAGCTAGGGGCCGAAGACACGCTGCAAAGAACATTAAGTAATGCCTACAGTGCACCATGTGAGGTACACTGACGGCAACTACCCCGCTACGGCGACGGCTTGTAAATATATAAATGTGACGACCATTCGAGAGGATTTTCCAAATTACGGATTTTAAATGTCTTAAAAAATAGATGGTCCGGATGACAAAATTTTACATGAGTCTCGGAGATTTTTTTTAAATAAAAGAAAGAGATTTAAACTGAGATCATCATCTTTATTCGGTAAGGTATATAGGAGGCTTCTAAATTTCAAAATTCTGCTTAAGAAAGGAGTGAATACTATTTACTATTCTGGGGGATATCACGGGGTTTAGCTCTTTAAATAATGAGGATCATCTCACTCAAAACGTGTAACAATTTTCTGTGTGGTTGTTGCAAAGTTCTTTACTTCTTACATATGACACGTGTTATTTTCAGTCCCTAATAAAACTAGTAAAAAATGCACCTCAGTGTCTTCGGCGCAATCGAGTTTTCTGTACAGCGTATAATGCTGTCTGTAACTCTCAGCCACGGCCCGGTGGTGGCCTGTGTTGTTGGCACCTATAGCGGTGCCAGACGCACGATCATGGCTAACTTCAACCTTAGATAAAATATAAACTACTGGGGCTAGAGGGCTGCAAATTGGTATGTTTGATGATTGGAGGGTGGATGATCAACATACCAATTTGCAGTCCTCTAGCCTCAGTAATTTTTAAGATCTGAGGGCGGACAGAAAAGTGTGGACGGACAGACAACGCCATCTCAATAGTTTTCTTTTACAGAAAACTAGAAAGTATGGAGCACTGCTGAGATTCTTGTAAAGAAATTTGAGTGGGCAAATTCAACGGAGATACAAGGCTCTCTTCTATATATCACTTTCTCTCTTCCCTTCGCGTGTATGTATTTGTAAAAGCGAAGGTACAGGTTTGTAAAAGTATTGTATACTGGACAGAAAGCAAGAACTGAGAAGTAGGCTAAAAGAGCATCTACACTTTAGCATTCTAGATACTTCTATATTAGTTGTAACCTTGTTCGACCCTCAGGTGTACTCCATTGGCTGTTTGACCTGTTTTGACCTATTGCCACTGGTGTCAGACACCACCATGTCCCACTGCATTGTTCCACATCACTGCAGTAATGGGAATCTTATGCTCTGACATTTTCTTTCAACTGTAGTCTCTCTGTCGTTATGTTCCAGAAATTAAATTCAATGTTTTATATTTCGGTGATCTAAACGAGAATTCATCGTTGTTCTGTTCTTTATTTGACAAAAAATACAACACTACCCAGGAGGCTAGTACTCTCTTCCAAGGTTGTTGCATCTAGACCTTCTTTTGTTGATAAATGTCTGAAGCAGAAGTTTCCTGTCCACTGATCTCAAAAGAAAGAAAAAACTGGATCTGGCTTCCGTTATTTGGCCAGTGAAGTAAAAAATATCATTTGTCATCTTAGTGAACTACTCAGTATGTAGCAACAGTTGTGACAACAGTGATTTCGTGTAGAGTAGGGTGAATAAGAAGCGGTGAAAATATAAAAAAAAAATGATAGTATAATGGTAGTATTGGTACTAATAGTCTTGTGCATTCATCAATATGCAGCTTGATCCAGTATTTTCGTCTTTGAAATCAGTGCTAATCAGGTTGCTATGACAATTCACGCCTTTATCCTCAGTGCTTAAAAGTAACTAGTGCCACAGGGAGTCAAATTAGTAGGTAGTTTGCACACAATTCACCGTAACTTTTCCTAGCACCATAGAATTCTTCTGGATCAACTGTTTCATGAAACATGTGGGTTTTCTCTGAAACTCTGTCAGAGAGATGATCTTGTGTTTAGTTCCTGATCTCAAAGAGAATCCAACGGGTTAAAGTACTTAGAGTTCTTGTATTTTTAGCACCATCTTGGAATCTAAGGTCCAATAGAGATGAGAGATTTGGATAATGCCAACTAAACCTGAGTTTTCTTCCCAAAATTATGGAATTTTGTGTATTTTACTAAAGGGCTTAGTCAAATCAGCTCTATCAAAGTTTACATTTATGTACAGTAAATGCATAGAAATCAGTGGGAACATCAGCAGAAGACCTTGAGAATAGGCCTAATTTATACGAATGGCATATCCTTGCAAATAGCATCATGGGCAGATACTTCATGAACGAACAAGCAGGATGCACATTGGCCATCCAGCTATACAGCAATGCAAGTTTAACTTTATGCAAAAGAAAAAAATTAAATAATTAAAATGGCCACAACAATAAAAAACATGCTGAAAATAAAGGGTCTTCAGTCTTTGAATACCAAAAGAACTACAGTAGTGTTTAGCGTTTCCAGAAGTTCACTTAGTGTGAAGAGATTTTGGTATATACTCTACCTAGTTCTAATCTCAATGGGATTCCTAATCCTGGCAAGGCTTGTAAAAGTCCTGTAGGTATGTATACCTAGGTTAAATAAATTATAATGTTGCAATACAGGAGTATTTGAAATGACATAAGACTAAATCGTCCCTGAATGCTGGATATAAGACACTTTCAGAAATCCCCACACTGGAGATTTTTATTGGGTAGTGGCCGTCCACATGGCCTGTAACATTACTCTAAACTGTTTAACAATAAATTAAAAATCGTGTGACTAGAATTCTATTCTCCATATCTCACTCACATCCAACATCACTTCAGAGCTCGGCCTAATCTCACATCCATCTCCAGTAAGGAGGTGGAAAAACTTCTAATAACTTCAGTGCTCTCTCAGACTCTGAAGGACTCAAATCTTCCCACAAAAGACTGCATTGTAAATAAACCACCATCCACACCACGTAGGATATATATACTGTATAGGCCTAGAGCCATCTGGTACGAGCGAGGGTCAAGGCTTTTAGACTCATCTACAAGGAATGATGACACGTGGTAGCGTCGTCACCAGCTTTCACAGTGTTGCCACTACGACTGGCGACATCCCATCGGCTGATCGTCTGTGTCCATGGGTTCCTCTTCGCTCCCGTAGCTGTTCTGAGCGTCGGGCCTCTCGATTTTCTCGTGGGGGAGCATGGTAACGATTTCCTCCTTGCCGGT